>NW_028147553.1:3361758-3378924 GCF_008360975.1 Lichenostomus cassidix
TCTGTACAAAGGTAAGTGACCTGGAAGTGAACATGGAAGGCCTGTGATGGAGACCTGGTTTTTCCTGGGATCTTTACAACGTAAGTGACCTGGAAGTGGACTTTGAGGGCCTGTGATGGAGACCTGGTTTTTCCTGGGATCTGTACAAAGTAAATGACCTGGAGTGGACATAGAGCGCCTGTGATGGAGACCTGTTTTTTCCTGGGATCTGTACAAAGTAAGTGATGTGGAGTGGACTTGGAGGGCCTGTGATGGGGACCTGTTTTTTCCTGGGATCTGTACAAAGTGAATGACCTGGAAGTGGACTTTGAGGGCCTGTGATGGAGACCTGGTTTTTCCTGGGATCTGTACAAAGTAAGTGACCTGGAAAAGGACATAGAGCGCCTGTGATGGAGACCTAGTTTTTCCGGGGATCTGTACAAAGTAAGTGGCCTGGAAGTGGACTTGGAGCGTCTATGCTGGAGACCTGGATTGCCCCGCGGTCTGTAGAAAGTAAGTGGCGTGGAGGTGGACATGGAGGGCCTGTGATGGAGACCTGTTTTTTCCTGGGATCTGTACAAAGTCAGTGATGTGGAGTGGACTTGGAGGGTCTATGCTGGAGACCTGGATTGTCCCGCAGTCTGTAGAAAGTAAGTGGCGTGGAGGTGGACTTGGAGGGCCTGTGATGGAGACCTGGTTTTTCCTGGGATCTGTACAATGTAAGTGACCTGGAAGTGGACATGGAGGGCCTGTGACGGAGACCTGGTTTTTCCTGGGATCTGTACCAAGTAAGTGACCTGGAAGTGGACTTGGAGCGCCTGTGATGGAGACCTCGTTTTTCCTGGGATCTGTACAAGGTAAGTGACCTGGAAGTGGACATGGAGGGCCTGTGATGGAGACCTGGTTTTTCCTGGGATCTGTACAAGGTATGTGGCGTGGAGGTTGACATGGAGGGCCTGTGATGGAGACCTGGTTTTTCCTGGGATCTGTACAAAGTCAGTGATGTGGAGTGGACTTGGAGCGCCTGTGATGGAGACCTGGATTGCCCCGCTGTCTGTAGAAAGTAAGTGGCGTGGAGGTGGACTTGGAGGGCCTGTGATGGAGACCTGGTTTTTCCTGGGATCTGTACAAGGTAAGTGACCTGGAAGTGGACATGGAGGGCCTGTGATGGAGACCTGTTTTTTCCTGGGATCTGTACAAAGTAAGTGAGCTGGAAGTGGCCATGGAGCGCCTGTGATGGAGACCTGGTTTTTCCTGGGATCTGTACAAAGTAAATGATGTGGAGTGGACTTGGAGGGCCTGTGATGGGAACCTGTTTTTTCCTGGGATCTGAACAAAGTAAGTTATGTGGAGTGGACTTGGAGCGCCTGTGATGGGGACCTGTTTTTTCTTGGGATCTGTACAAAGTAAGTGACCTGGAAGTGGACTTTGAGGGCCTGTGATGGAGACCTGGTTTTTCCTGGGATCTGTACAAAGTAAATGACCTGGAAGTGGACATGGAGGGCCTGTGATGGAGACCTGGTTTTTCCTGGGATCTGTACAAAGTAAGTGACCTGGAAAAGGACATAGAGCGCCTGTGATGGAGACCTAGTTTTTCCGGGGATCTGTACAAAGTAAGTGGCCTGGAAGTGGACTTGGAGCGTCTATGCTGGAGACCTAGATTGCCCCGCGGTCTGTAGAAAGTAAGTGGCGTGGAGGTGGACTTGGAGTGTCTATGCTGGCGACCTGGTTTTTCCTGGGATCTGTACAAGGTAAGTGACCTGGAAGTGGACATGGAGGGCCTGTGATGGAGACCTGGTTTTTCCTGGGATCTGTACAAGGTAAGTGACCTGGAAGTGGACATGGAGGGCCTGTGATGGAGACCTGGTTTTTCCTGGGATCTGTACAAAGTAAGTGACCTGGAAGTGGACATAGAGCGCCGGTGATGGAGACCTGGTTTTTCCAGCATCTGTACAAGGTAAGTGACCTGGAAGTGGCCATAGAGCGCCTGTGATGGAGACCTGGATTGCCCCGCGGTCTGTAGAAAGTAAGTGGCGTGGAGGTGGACTTGGAGTGTCTATGCTGGAGACCTGGTTTTTCCTGGGATCTGTACAAGGTAAGTGACCTGGAAGTGGACATGGAGGGCCTGTGATGGAGACCTGTTTTTTCCTGGGATCTGTACAAGGTAAGTGACCTGGAAGTGGACTTGGAGGGCCTGTGATGGAGACCTGTTTTTTCCTGGGATCTGTACAAGGTAAGTGACCCGGAAGTGGACTTGGAGGGCCTGTGATGGAGACCTGTTTTTTCCTGGGATCTGTACAAAGTAAGTGACCCGGAAGTGGACATGGAGGGCCTGTGATGGAGACCTGGTTTTTCCTGGGATCTGTACAAGGTAAGTGGCGTGGAGGTGGACATGGAGGGCCTGTGATGGAGACCTGTTTTTTCCTGGGATCTGTACAAAGTCAGTGATGTGGAGTGGACTTGGAGTGTCTATGCTGGAGACCTGGATTGCCCCACAGTCTGTAGAAAGTAAGTGGCGTGGAGGTGGACTTGGAGCGTCTATGCTGGAGACCTGGTTTTTCCTGGGATCTGTACAAGGTAAGTGACCTGGAAGTGGACATGGAGGGCCTGTGATGGAGACCTCGTTTTTCCTGGGATCTGTACAAGGTAAGTGACCTGGAAGTGGACATGGAGGGCCTGTGATGGAGACCTGGTTTTTCCTGGGATCTGTACAAGGTAAGTGACCTGGAAGTGGACATGGAGGGCCTGTGATGGAGACCTGGTTTTCCTGGGATCTGTACAAAGTAAGTGACCTGGAAGTGGACATGGAGGGCCTGTGATGGAGACCTGTTTTTCCTGGGATCTGTACAAAGTAAGTGACCTGGAAGTGGACATGGAGGGCCTGTGATGGAGACCTGGTTTTTCCTGGGATCTGTACAAAGTAAGTGACCTGGAAGTGGACATGGAGGGCCGGTGATGGAGACCTGGTTTTTCCTGGCATCTGTAAAAGGTAAGTGGGGTGGACGTGGACTTAGAGCGTCTGTACTGGAGGCCTTGATGTGCCCATGCTGTGTAGAAAGTAAGTGGCCTTGAGATGGACTTAGAGCGCCTGTGATGGAGACCTGGTTTTTCCTGGGATCTTTGCAACGTAAGTGACCTGGAAGTGGACTTTGAGGGCCTGTGATGGAGACCTGGTTTTTCCTGGGATGTGTAGCAAGTAAGTGACCTGGAAGTGGACTTGGAGGGCCTGTGATGGAGACCTGTTTTTTCCTGGGATCTGTACAAAGTAAGTGACCTGGAAGTGGACTTGGAGCGCCTGTGATGGAGACCTGGTTTTTCCTGGGATCTGTACAAAGTAAGTGACCTGGAAGTGGACTTAGAGCGCCTGTGATGGAGACCTGGTTTTTCCTGGGATCTGTACAAAGTAAGTGACCTGGAATTGGACTTGGAGGGCCTGTGATGGGGACCTGGTTTTTCCTGGGATCTGTACAAAGTAAGTGACCTGGAAGTGGACATGGAGCGCCTGTGATGGGGACCTGGTTTTTCCTGCAGTCTGTAGAAAGTAAGTGACCTGGAAGTGGACTTGGAGGGCCTGTGATGGAGACCTGTTTTTTCCTGGGATCTGTACAAAGTCAGTGATGTGGAGTGGACTTGGAGGGTCTATGCTGGAGACCTGGATTGCCCCGCAGTCTGTAGAAAGTAAGTGGCGTGGAGGTGGACTTGGAGGGCTTGTGATGGAGACCTGGTTTTTCCTGGGATCTGTACCAAGTAAGTGACCTGGAAGTGGCCATAGAGTGCCTGTGATGGAGACCTGGTTTTTCCTGGGATCTGTACCAAGTAAGTGACCTGGAAGTGGCCATAGAGTGCCTGTGATGGAGACCTGGTTTTTCCTGGGATCTGTACAAAGTAAGTGACCTGGAAGTGGACTTGGAGGGCCTGTGATGGGGACCTGGTTTTTCCTGGGATCTGTACAATGTAAGTGACCTGGAAGTGGACTTGCAGCGCCTGTGATGGAGACCTGTTTTTTCCTGGGATCTGTACAAGGTAAGTGGGGTGGGTGTGGACTTAGAGCGTCAGTGCTGGAGGCCTTGATGTGCCCATGCTGTGTAGAAAGTAAGTGGCCTCGAGATGGACTTAGAGCGCCTGTGATGGAGACCTGGTTTTTCCTGGGATCTGTACAAAGTAAGTGACCTGGAAGTGGCCATAGAGCGCCTCTGATGGAGACCTGGTTTTTCCTGGGATCTGTACAAAGTAAGTGATGTGGAAGTGGACATAGAGTGCCTGTGATGGGGATCTGGTTTTTCCTGGGATCTGTACAAAGTAAGTGACCTGGAAGTGGACATGGAGGGCCTGTGATGGAGACCTGGTTTTTCCTGGGATCTGTACAAAGTAAGTGACCTGGAAGTGGACTTGGAGGGCCTGTGATGGTGTATTGGTTTTAAAACAAACCAGTGGGAGATCACAAGTCAAGATTGAAATTAAAAATAAGTGAAATAATACAAGGAAAAGCACTGACAAAGTCAGATACAACCTAACACCCTGTTAGGGTGGTAGTAGCAGTCCAACTGAAGTAGTCCAGTTGAAGCGGTGATCCTGTGAAGGTCTAGTCTCCAGCTGAAGATCCAGTGGTAGCTCTGGTCCTCTGGGAACCCAGTAGACAGGGCTAGCTCAGGCAGTTCCAGGGCCAGGTTATATCCAGGTGGGAACACCTGGCTCCTCCCTCCTCGGCAGAGCATCTCACAATGGGATGAGATAAGTCCATGAGTCACACGGTGGGTCCCTGATGGCCCATTGCCTGTCATGCGGGGTGGGTCGTTAGCAAGTGATAATAGCTAACAGATGGCCCATTGCCTGTCATCCGGAGTGGGTGATAGCAGCTAATGGCCCACAGCTAGTGGTAATAGAATACTTAACTACATCAATATTGCAACCTAGGACAGATGGAGACCTGGTTTTTCCTGGGATCTGTACAAGGTAAGTGACCTGGAAGTGGACATGGAGGGCCTGTGATGGAGACCTGTTTTTTCCTGGGATTTGTACAAAGTCAGTGATGTGGAGTGGACTTGGAGGGTCTATGCTGGAGACCTGGATTGCCCCGCAGTCTGTAGAAAGTAAGTGGCGTGGAGGTGGACTTGGAGCGTCTATGCTGGAGACCTGGTTTTTCCTGGGATCTTTTCAAAGTAAATGACCTGGAAGTGGACTTGGAGGGCCTGTGATGGAGACCTGGTTTTTCCTGGGATCTGTACAAAGTAAGTGACCTGGAAGTGGACTTGGAGGGCCTGTGATGGAGACCTGGTTTTTCCTGGGATCTGTACAAGGTAAGTGACCTGGAAGTGGACATGGAGGGCCTGTGATGGAGACCTGGTTTTTCCTGGGATCTGTACAACGTAAGTGACCTGGAAGTGGACTTTGAGGGCCTGTGATGGAGACCTGGTTTTTCCTGGGATCTGTACAAGGTAAGTGACCTGGAAGTGGACATGGAGGGCCTGTGATGGAGACCTGGTTTTTCCTGGGATCTGAACAAGGTAAGTGGGGTGGACGTGGACATGGAGGGTCTGTGCTGCAGGCCTTGATGTGCCCATGTTGTGTAGAAAGTAAGTGGCCTCGAGATGGACTTAGAGCGCCTGTGATGGAGTCCTGGTTTTTCCTGGGATCTTTGCAACCTAAGTGATCTGGAAGTGGACTTGGAGGGCCTGTGATGGAGACCTGGTTTTTCCTGGGATCTGTACAAAGTAAGTGACCTGGAAAAGGACATAGAGCGCCTGTGATGGAGACCTGGTTTTTCCTGGGATCTGTACAAAGTAAGTGACCTGGAAGTGGACTTGGAGGGCCTGTGATGGAGACCTGGTTTTTCCTGGGATCTGTACAAGGTAAGTGACCTGGAAGTGGACATGGAGGGCCTGTGATGGAGACCTGGTTTTTCCTGGGATCTGTACAAGGTAAGTGACCTGGAAGTGGACTTGGAGGGCCTGTGATGGAGACCTGTTTTCCTGGGATCTGTACAAGGTAAGTGACCTGGAAGTGGACATGGAGGGCCTGTGGTGGCGACCTGGTTTTTCCTGGGATCTGTACAAGGTAAGTGACCTGGAAGTGGACATGGAGGGCCTGTGATGGAGACCTGGTTTTTCCTGGGATCTGTACAAAGTAAGTGACCTGGAAGTGGACATGGAGGGCCTGTGATGGAGACCTGGTTTTTCCTGGGATCTGTACAAAGTAAGTGACCTGGAAGTGGACATAGAGTGCCGGTGATGGAGACCTGGTTTTTCCTGGGATCTGTACAAAGTAAGTGACCTGGAAGTGGACTTGGAGCGTCTATGCTGGAGACCTGGATTGCCCCGCTGTCTGTAGAAAGTAAGTGGCGTGGAGGTGGACTTGGAGGGCTTGTGATGGAGACCTGGTTTTTCCTGGGATCTGTACACGGTAAGTGACCTGGAAGTGGCCATAGAGCGCCTGTGATGGAGACCTGTTTTTTCCTGGGATCTGTACAAAGTAAGTGATGTGGAAGTGGACATAGAGTGCCTGTGATGGAGACCTGGTTTTTCCTGGGATCTTTGCAACGTAAGTGATCTGGAAGTGGACTTTGAGGGCCTGTGATGGAGACCTGTTTTTTCCTGGGATCTGTACAAAGTAAGTGACCTGAAAGTGGCCATAGAGCGCCTGTGATGGAGACCTGGTTTTTCCTGGGATCTGTTCAATGTAAGTGATGTGGAGGTGGACTTGGAGGGCCTGTGATGGGGATCTGGTTTTTCCTGGGATCTGTACAAAGTAAGTGACCTGGAAGTGGACTTGGAGGGCCTGTGATGGAGACCTGGTTTTTCCTGGGATCTGTACAAGGTAAGTGACCTGGAAGTGGACATGGAGGGCCTGTGATGGAGACCTGGTTTTTCCTGGGATCTGTACAAAATAAGTGACCTGGAAGTGGACTTGGAGGGCCTGTGATGGAGACCTGTTTTTTCCTGGGATCTGTACAAGGTAAGTGACCTGGAAGTGGACATGGAGGGCCTGTGATGGAGACCTGGTTTTTCCTGGGATCTGTACAAGGTAAGTGACCTGGAAGTGGACATGGAGGGCCTGTGATGGCGACCTGGTTTTTCCTGGGATCTGTACAAGGTAAGTGACCTGGAAGTGGACATGGAGGGCCTGTGATGGAGACCTGGTTTTCCTGGGATCTGTACAAAGTAAGTGACCTGGAAGTGGACTTGGAGGGCCTGTGATGGAGACCTGTTTTTCCTGGGATCTGTACAAAGTCAGTGATGTGGAGTGGACTTGGAGGGTCTATGCTGGAGACCTGGATTGCCCCGCAGTCTGTAGAAAGTAAGTGGCGTGGAGGTGGACTTGGAGCGTCTATGCTGGAGACCTGGTTTTTCCTGGGATCTGTACAAGGTAAGTGACCTGGACGTGGACATGGAGGGCCTGTGATGGAGACCTGGTTTTTCCTGGGATGTGTAGCAAGTAAGTGACCTGGAAGTGGACTTGGAGGGCCTGTGATGGAGACCTGGTTTTTCCTGGGATCTGTACAAAGTAAGTGACCTGGAAGTGGACATAGAGCGCCTGTGATGGAGACCTGGTTTTTCCTGGGATCTGTACAAGGTAAGTGACCTGGAAGTGGACATGGAGGGCCTGTGATGGAGACCTGGTTTTTCCTGGGATCTGTACAAGGTAAGTGACCTGGAAGTGGACTTGGAGGGCCTGTGATGGAGACCTGGTTTTTCCTGGGATCTGTACAAGGTAAGTGACCTGGAAGTGGACATGGAGGGCCTGTGATGGAGACCTGGTTTTTCCTGGGATCTGTACAAAGTAAGTGACCTGGAAGTGGACATGGAGGGCCTGTGATGGTGACCTGGTTTTTCCTGGGATCTGTACAAAGTAAGTGACCTGGAAGTGGACATAGAGTGCCGGTGATGGAGACCTGGTTTTTCCTGGCATCTGTACAAGGTAAGTGGGGTGGACGTGGACTTAGAGCGTCTGTACTGGAGGCCTTGATGTGCCCATGCTGTGTAGAAAGTAAGTGGCCTTGAGATGGACTTAGAGCGCCTGTGATGGAGACCTGGTTTTTCCTGGGATCTTTGAAACGTAAGTGACCTGGAAGTGGACTTGGAGGGCCTGTGATGGAGACCTGGTTTTTCCTGGGATCTGTACAAAGTAAGTGACCTGGAAGTGGACTTGGAGGGCCTGTGATGGAGACCTGTTTTTTCCTGGGATCTGTACAAAGTAAGTGACCTGGAAGTGGACTTGGAGGGCCTGTGATGGAGACCTGTTTATCCTGGGATCTGTACAAGGTAAGTGACCTGGAAGTGGACATGGAGGGCCTGTGATGGAGACCTGTTTTTTCCTGGGATTTGTACAAAGTCAGTGATGTGGAGTGGACTTGGAGGGTCTATGCTGGAGACCTGGATTGCCCCGCAGTCTGTAGAAAGTAAGTGGCGTTGAGGTGGACTTGGAGGGCTTGTGATGGGGACCTGGTTTTTCCTGGGATCTGTACAAAGTAAGTGACCTGGAAGTGGCCATAGAGTGCCTGTGATGGAGACCTGGTTTTTCCTGGGATCTGTACAAAGTAAGTGACCTGGAGGTGGACTTGGAGCGTCTATGCTGGAGACCTGCATTGCCCCGCTGTCTGTAGAAAGTAAGTGGCGTGGAGGTGGACTTGGAGGGCCTGTGATGGAGACCTGGTTTTTCCTGGGATCTGTAGAAAGTAAATGATGTGGAGTGGACTTGGAGGGCCTGTGATGGGGACCTGTTTTTTCCTGGGATCTGTAAAAAGTAAGTGACCTGGAAGTGGACATAGAGCGCCTGTGATGGAGACCTGGTTTTTCCTGGGATCTTTTCAAAGTAAATGACCTGGAAGTGGACTTGGAGGGCCTGTGATGGAGACCTGGTTTTTCCTGGGATCTGTACGAAGTAAGTGACCTGGAAAAGGACATAGAGCGCCTGTGATGGAGACCTAGTTTTTCCTGGGATCTGTACAAAGTAAGTGGCCTGGAAGTGGACTTGGAGCGTCTATGCTGGAGACCTGGATTGCCCCGCGGTCTGTAGAAAGTAAGTGGCGTGGAGGTGGACATGGAGCGTCTATGCTGGAGACCTGGTTTTTCCTGGGATCTGTACAAGGTAAGTGACCTGGAAGTGGACATGGAGGGCCTGTGATGGAGACCTGGTTTTTCCTGGGATCTGTACAAGGTAAGTGACCTGGAAGTGGACATGGAGGGCCTGTGATGGAGACCTGGTTTTCCTGGGATCTGTACAAAGTAAGTGACCTGGAAGTGGACTTGGAGGGCCTGTGTTGGAGACCTGTTTTTCCTGGGATCTGTACAAAGTAAGTGACCTGGAAGTGGACTTGGAGGGCCTGTGATGGAGACCTGGTTTTTCCTGGGATCTGTACAAGGTAAGTGACCTGGAAGTGGACATGGAGGGCCTGTGATGGAGACCTGGTTTTTCCTGGGATCTGTACAAAGTCAGTGATGTGGAGTGGACTTGGAGGGTCTGTGATGGAGACCTGTTTT
This sequence comes from Lichenostomus cassidix, assembly GCF_008360975.1. Taxonomy (NCBI): domain Eukaryota; kingdom Metazoa; phylum Chordata; class Aves; order Passeriformes; family Meliphagidae; genus Lichenostomus; species Lichenostomus cassidix. The sequence continues at coordinate 3,371,214 of NW_028147553.1, forward strand.
TTCCTGGGATCTGTACAAAGTCAGTGATGTGGAGTGGACTTGGAGGGTCTATGCTGGAGACCTGGATTGCCCCGCAGTCTGTAGAAAGTAAGTGGCGTGGAGGTGGACTTGGAGCGTCTATGCTGGAGACCTGGTTTTTCCTGGGATCTGTGCAAGGTAAGTGACCTGGAAGTGGATATGGAGGGCCTGTGATGGAGACCTGGTTTTTCCTGGGATGTGTAGCAAGTAAGTGACCTGGAAGTGGACTTGGAGGGCCTGTGATGGAGACCTGTTTTTTCCTGGGATCTGTACAAGGTAAGTGACCTGGAAGTGGACATGGAGGGCCTGTGATGGAGACCTGGTTTTTCCTGGGATCTGTACAAGGTAAGTGACCTGGAAGTGGACATGGAGGGCCTGTGATGGAGACCTGGTTTTTCCTGGGATCTGTACAAGGTAAGTGACCTGGAAGTGGACATGGAGGGCCTGTGATGGAGACCTGGTTTTTCCTGGGATCTGTACAAAGTAAGTGACCTGGAAGTGGACATAGAGTGCCGGTGATGGAGACCTGGTTTTTCCTGGCATCTGTACAAGGTAAGTGGGGTGGACGTGGACTTAGAGCGTCTGTACTGGAGGCCTTGATGTGCCCATGCTGTGTAGAAAGTAAGTGGCCTTGAGATGGTCTTAGAGCGCCTGTGATGGAGACCTGGTTTTTCCTGGGATCTTTGAAACGTAAGTGACCTGGAAGTGGACTTTGAGGGCCTGTGATGGAGACCTGGTTTTTCCTGGGATGTGTAGCAAGTAAGTGACCTGGAAGTGGACTTGGAGGGCCTGTGATGGAGACCTGGTTTTTCCTGGGATCTGTACAAGGTAAGTGACCTGGAAGTGGACTTTGAGGGCCTGTGATGGAGACCTGGTTTTTCCTGGGATCTGTACAAGGTAAGTGACCTGGAAGTGGACATGGAGGGCCTGTGATGGAGACCTGGTTTTTCCTGGGATCTGTACAAAGTAAGTGACCTGGAAGTGGACATGGAGGGCCTGTGATGGAGACCTGGTTTTTCCTGGGATCTGTACAAGGTAAGTGGCGTGGAGGTGGACATGGAGGGCCTGTGATGGAGACCTGTTTTTTCCTGGGATCTGTACAAAGTCAGTGATGTGGAGTGGACTTGGAGGGCCTGTGATGGAGACCTGGTTTTTCCTGGGATCTGTACAAAGTAAGTGACCTGGAAGTGGCCATAGGGTGCCTTTGATGGAGACCTGGTTTTTCCTGGGATCTGTATAAAGTAAGTGACCTGGAAGTGGACTTGGAGCGTCTATGCTGGAGACCTGGATTGCCCCGCTGTCTGTAGAATGTAAGTGGCGTGGAGGTGGACTTGGAGGGCTTGTGATGGAGACCTGGTTTTTCCTGGGATCTGTACAAGGTAAGTGACCTGGAAGTGGACATGGAAGGCCTGAGATGGAGACCTGGTTTTTCCTGGGATCTGTACAAAGTAAGTGACCTGGAAGTGGCCATAGAGCGCCTGTGATGGAGACCTGTTTTTTCCTGGGATCTGTACAAGGTAAGTGACCTGGAAGTGGACTTGAAGGGCCTGTGATGGAGACCTGTTTTTTCCTGGGATCTGTACAAGGTAAGTGACCTGGAAGTGGACATGGAGGGCCTGTGATGGAGACCTGGTTTTTCCTGGGATCTGTACAAGGTAAGTGACCTGGAAGTGGACATAGAGCGCCGGTGATGGAGACCTGGTTTTTCCTAGCATCTGTACAAGGTAAGTGACCTGGAAGTGGACTTAGAGCGTCTATGCTGGAGACCTGGATTGCCCCGCGGTCTGTAGAAAGTAAGTGGCGTGGAGGTGGACTTGGAGTGTCTATGCTGGAGACCTGGTTTTTCCTGGGATCTGTACAAGGTAAGTGACCTGGAAGTGGACATGGAGGGCCTGTGATGGAGACCTGTTTTTTCCTGGGATCTGTACAAAGTAAGTGACCTGGAAGTGGACTTGGAGGGCCTGTGATGGAGACCTGGTTTTTCCTGGGATCTGTACAAGGTAAGTGACCTGGAAGTGGACATGGAGGGCCTGTGATGGAGACCTGGTTTTTCCTGGGATCTGTACAAAGTAAGTGGCGTGGAGGTGGACATGGAGGGCCTGTGATGGAGACCTGTTTTTCCTGGGATCTGTACAAAGTCAGTGATGTGGAGTGGACTTGGAGGGTCTATGCTGGAGACCTGGATTGCCCCGCAGTCTGTAGAAAGTAAGTGGCGTGGAGGTGGACTTGGAGCGTCTATGCTGGAGACCTGGTTTTTCCTGGGATCTCTACAAGGTAAGTGACCTGGAAGTGGATATGGAGGGCCTGTGATGGAGACCTGGTTTTTCCTGGGATCTGTACAAGGTAAGTGACCTGGAAGTGGACATGGAGGGCCTGTGATGGAGACCTGTTTTTTCCTGGGATCTGTACAAGGTAAGTGACCTGGAAGTGGACTTGGAGGGCCTGTGATGGAGACCTGTTTTTTCCTGGGATCTGTACAAGGTAAGTGACCTGGAAGTGGACTTGGAGGGCCTGTGATGGAGACCTGGATTGCCCCGTGGTCTGTAGAAAGTAAGTGGCGTGGAGGTGGACTTGGAGGGCCTGTGATGGAGACCTGGTTTTTCCTGGGATCTGTACAAAGTAAGTGACCTGGAAGTGGACATGGAGGGCCTGTGATGGAGACCTGGTTTTTCCTGGGATCTGTACAAAGTAAGTGACCTGGAAGTGGACATAGAGTGCCGGTGATGGAGACCTGGTTTTTCCTGGCATCTGTACAAGGTAAGTGGGGTGGACGTGGACTTAGAGCGTCTGTACTGGAGGCCTTGATGTGCCCATGCTGTGTAGAAAGTAAGTGGCCTTGAGATAGACTTAGAGCGCCTGTGATGGAGACCTGGTTTTTCCTGGCATCTTTGCAACGTAAGTGACCTGGAAGTGGACTTTGAGGGCCTGTGATGGAGACCTGGTTTTTCCTGGGATGTGTAGCAAGTAAGTGACCTGGAAGTGGACTTGGAGGGCCTGTGATGGAGACCTGTTTTTTCCTGGGATCTGTACAAAGTCAGTGACCTGGAAGTGGACTTGGAGGGTCTATGCTGGAGACCTGGATTGCCCCGCAGTCTGTAGAAAGTAAGTGGCGTGGAGGTGGACTTGGAGGGCTTGTGATGGAGACCTGGTTTTTCCTGGGATCTGTCCAAAGTAAGTGACCTGGAAGTGGCCATAGAGTGCCTGTGATGGAGACCTGGTTTTTCCTGGGATCTGTACAAAGTAAGTGACCTGGAAGTGGACTTGGAGTGTCTATGCTGGAGACCTGGATTGCCCCGCTGTCTGTAGAAAGTAAGTGGCGTGGAGGTGGACTTGGAGGGCCTGTGATGGAGACCTGGTTTTTCCTGGGATCTGTACAAAGTAAGTGACCTGGAAGTGGCCATAGAGCGCCTGTGATGGAGACCTGTTTTTTCCTGGGATCTGTACAAAGTAAGTGATGTGGAAGTGGACATAGAGTGCCTGTGATGGAGACCTGGTTTTTCCTGGGATCTGTACAAGGTAAGTGGGGTGGACGTGGACATGGAGGGTCTGTGCTGGAGGCCTTGATGTGCCCATGTTGTGTAGAAAGTAAGTGGCCTCGAGATGGACTTAGAGGGCCTGTGATGGGGACCTGTTTTTTCTTGGGATCTGTACAAAGTAAGTGACCTGGAAGTGGACTTGGAGGGCCTGTGATGGAGACCTGGATTGCCCCGTGGTCTGTAGAAAGTAAGTGGCGTGGAGGTGGACTTGGAGGGCCTGTGATGGAGACCTGGTTTTTCCTGGGATCTGTACAAAGTAAGTGACCTGGAAGTGGACATGGAGGGCCTGTGATGGAGACCTGGTTTTTTCCTGGGATCTGTACAAAGTAAGTGACGTGGAGTGGACTTGGAGGTCCTGTGATGGAGACCTGGTTTTTCCTGGGATCTGTACAAGGTAAGTGACCTGGAAGTGGACTTGGAGGGCCTGTGATGGAGACCTGGTTTTTCCTGGGATCTGTACAAGGTAAGTGACATGGAAGTGGACATGGAGGGCCTGTGATGGAGACCTGGTTTTTCCTGGGATCTGTACAAAGTAAGTGACCTGGAAGTGGACATAGAGCGCCGGTGATGGAGACCTGGTTTTTCCTAGCATCTGTACAAGGTAAGTGACCTGGAAGTGGACATAGAGCGTCTATGCTGGAGACCTGGATTGCCCCGCGGTCTGTAGAAAGTAAGTGGCGTGGAGGTGGACTTGGAGTGCCTGTGATGGAGACCTGGTTTTTCCTGGGATCTGTACAAAGTAAGTGACCTGGAAGTGGACATGGAGGGCCTGTGATGGAGACCTGTTTTTACCTGGGATCTGTAAAAATAAGTGACAAGGAAAAGGACAAAGAGCCCCTGTGATGGAGACCAGTCCCTGAACTATCAAATAAATGACCTGGAAGTAGACTTGAAGGCCAGTGGAGACCTGGTCCTCTGGGACCAGTAGAAGTAACTCAGGAAAAGGACATAACCAGTGGGACACCTAGCTTCTCCTGGGATCTGTACAAAGTAAGTCCTGGAAGTGGACTTGGTGGGTCTATGATGGCCCATTGCCTGTCATCCGCTGGGTCTGTAGCAAGTGATAATAGCTAAGAGATGGACATGGCCTGTCATCCGGAGTGGTTACCTGGGATCTGTACAACTAACTACATCAAATGAACATAGGACAGATGGAGACCTGGTTTTTCCTGGGATCTGTACAAGGTAAGTGACCTGGAAGTGGACATGGAGGGCCTGTGATGGAGACCTGTTTTTTCCTGGGATCTGTACAAAGTCAGTGATGTGGAGTGGACTTGGAGGGTCTATGCTGGAGACCTGGATTGCCCCGCAGTCTGTAGAAAGTAAGTGGCGTGGAGGTGGACTTGGAGCGTCTATGCTGGAGACCTGGTTTTTCCTGGGATCTCTACAAGGTAAGTGACCTGGAAGTGGACATGGAGGGCCTGTGATGGAGACCTGGTTTTTCCTGGGATCTGTACAAAGTAAGTGACCTGGAAGTGGACTTGGAGGGCCTGTGATGGAGACCTGGTTTTTCCTGGGATCTGTACAAGGTAAGTGACCTGGAAGTGGACTTGGAGGGCCTGTGATGGAGACCTGGTTTTTCCTGGGATCTGTACAAGGTAAGTGACCTGGAAGTGGACATGGAGGGCCTGTGATGGAGACCTGGTTTTTCCTGGGATCTGTACAAGGTAAGTGACCTGGAAGTGGACATGGAGGGCCTGTGATGGAGACCTGGTTTTTCCTGGGATCTGTACAAGGTAAGTGACCTGGAAGTGGACATGGAGGGCCTGTGATGGAGACCTGGTTTTTCCTGGGATCTGTACAAAGTAAGTGACCTGGAAGTGGACATAGAGCGCCTGTGATGGAGACCTGGTTTTTCCTGGGATCTGTACAACGTAAGTGACCTGGAAGTGGACTTGGAGGGCCTGTGATGGAGACCTGGTTTTTCCTGGGATCTGTACAAAGTAAGTGACCTGGAAATGGACATAGAGCGCCTGTGATGGAGACCTGGTTTTTCCTGGCATCTGTACAAGGTAAGTGACCTGGAAGTGGACATGGAGGGCCTGTGATGGAGACCTGGTTTTTCCTGGGATCTGTACGAAGTAAGTGACCTGGAAGTGGACTTGGAGGGCCTGTGATGGAGACCTGGTTTTTCCTGGGATCTGTACAAAGTAAGTGACCTGGAAGTGGACTTGGAGGGCCTGTGATGGAGACCTGGATTTTCCTGGGATCTGTACAAGGTAAGTGACCTGGAAGTGGACTTGGAGGGCCTGTGATGGAGACCTGGTTTTTCCTGGGATCTGTACAAGGTAAGTGACCTGGAAGTGGACATGGAGGGCCTGTGATGGAGACCTGGTTTTTCCTGGGATCTGTACAAGGTAAGTGACCTGGAAGTGGACATGGAGGGCCTGTGATGGAGACCTGGTTTTTCCTGGGATCTGTACAAAGTAAGTGACCTGGAAGTGGACTTGGAGGGCCTGTGATGGAGACCTGGTTTTTCCTGGGATCTGTACAAAGTAAGTGACCTGGAAGTGGACATAGAGTGCCTGTGATGGAGACCTGGTTTTTCCTGGGATCTGTACAAAGTAAGTGACCTGGAAGTGGACTTGGAGCGTCTATGCTGGAGACCTGGATTGCCCCGCTGTCTGTAGAAAGTAAGTGGCGTGGAGGTGGACTTGGAGGGCTTGTGATGGAGACCTGGTTTTTCCTGGGATCTGTACACGGTAAGTGACCTGGAAGTGGACATAGAGGGCCTGTGATGGAGACCTGTTTTTTCCTGGGATCTGTACAAAGTAAGTGACCTGGAAGTGGCCATAGAGCGCCTGTGATGGAGACCTGGTTTTTCCTGGGATCTGTACAAAGTAAGTGATGTGGAAGTGGACTTAGAGGGCCTGTGATGGAGACCTGGTTTTTCCTGGGATCTGTACAAAGTAAGTGACCTGGAAGTGGACATGGAGGGCCTGTGATGGAGACCTGGTTTTTCCTGGGATCTGTACAAAGTAAGTGACCTGGAGGTGGACTTGGAGGGCCTGTGATGGAGACCTGGTTTTTCCTGGGATCTGTACAAAGTAAGTGACCTGGAAGTGGACTTGGAGGGCCTGTGATGGAGACCTGGTTTTTCCTGGGATCTGTACAAGGTAAGTGACCTGGAAGTGGACATGGAGGGCCTGTGATGGAGACCTGTTTTTTCCTGGGATCTGTACAAAATAAGTGACCTGGAAGTGGACTTGGAGGGCCTATGATGGAGACCTGATTTCTCCGCATCTGTACAAGGTAAGTGACCTGGAAGTGGACATGGAGGGCCTGTGATGGAGACCTGGTTTTTCCTGGGATCTCTACAAGGTAAGTGACCTGGAAGTGGACATGGAGGGCCTGTGATGGAGACCTGGTTTTTCCTGGGATCTGTACAAAGTAAGTGACCTGGAAGTGGACATGGAGTGCCTATGACAGAACCTGTTTCCCCTGATCTGTACAAGGTAAGTGACCTGGAAGTGGACATGGAGGGCCTGAGATGGAGACCTGTTTTTTCCCTGGGATCTGTACAAAGTAAGTGACCTGGAAGATGGACATAAGGCGCCTATGATGGAGACCTGGATTTTTCCCGCAATCTGTACAAAGTAAGTGACGTGGAAGTCGGACTAGAGCTGCCTATGATGGAGACCTGGTTTTTCCTGGATCTGCAAGGCCTCAAGACCTGGAAGTGGACATAGAGGGCCTGTGATGGAGTCCTTGATTTTCCCTTGATGTGTAGAAAGTAAGTGTCCTGGATTTGGACTTAGAGCGCCTGTGATGGAGACCTGGTTTTTCCTGGGATCTTTACAACGTAAGTGACCTGGAAGTGGACATTGAGGGCCTGTGATGGAGACCTGGTTTTTCCTGGGATCTGTACAAAGTAAGTGACCTGGAAGTGGACATGGAGCGACTATGATGGAGACCTGGATTTACCCGCTATCTGTACAAAGTAAGTGACCTGGAAGTGGACATGGAGGGCCTGTGATGGAGACCTGGTTTTTCCTGGGATCTGTACAAGGTAAGTGACCTGGAAGTGGACATGGAGGGCCTGAGATGGAGACCTGGTTTTTCCTGGGATCTGTACAAGGTAAGTGACCTGGAAGTGGACATGGAGGGCCTGTGATGGAGACCTGGTTTTTCCTGGGATCTGTACAAAGTAAGTGACC
>NW_028147553.1:3379422-3436181 GCF_008360975.1 Lichenostomus cassidix
TCACTTACTTTGTACAGATCCCAGGAAAAACTAGGTCTCCATCACAGGCGCTCTATGTCCTTTTCCAGGTCACTTACTTTGTACAGATCCCAGGAAAAACCAGGTCCCCATCACAGGCCCTCCAAGTCCACTTCCAGGTCACTTACTTTGTACAGATCCCAGGAAAAAACAGGTCTCCATCACAGGCCCTCCAAGTCCACCTCCACGCCACTTACTTTCTACAGACTGCGGGGCAATCCAGGTCTCCAGCATAGACCCTCCAAGTCCACTCCACATCACTGACTTTGTACAGATCCCAGGAAAAACCAGGTCCCCATCACAGGCCCTCCAAGTCCACTTCCAGGTCACTTACTTTGTACAGATCCCAGGAAAAACCAGGTCTCCATCACAGGCCCTCCATGTCCACTTCCAGGTCACTTACCTTGTAGAGATCCCAGGAAAAACCAGGTCTCCAGCATAGACGCTCCAAGTCCACCTCCACGCCACTTACTTTCTACAGACTGCGGGGCAATCCAGGTCTCCAGCATAGACACTCCAAGTCCACTCCACATCACTGACTTTGTACAGATCCCAGGAAAAACAGGTCTCCATCACAGGCCCTCCATGTCCACCTCCACGCCACTTACCTTGTACAGATCCCAGGAAAAACCAGGTCTCCATCACAGGCCCTCCATGTCCACTTCCAGGTCACTTACCTTGTACAGATCCCAGGAAAAACCAGGTCTCCATCACAGGCCCTCCATGTCCTTTTCCAGGTCACTTACCTTGTAGAGATCCCAGGAAAAACCAGGTCTCCATCACAGGCCATCCAAGTCCACTTCCAGGTCACTTACTTCGTACAGATCCCAGGAAAAAACAGGTCTCCATCACAGGCCCTCCAAGTCCACTTCCAGGTCACTTACTTTGTACAGATCCCAGGAAAAACCAGGTCCACATCACAGGCCCTCCAAGTCCACTTCCACATCACTTACTTTGTTCAGATCCCAGGGAAAAACAGGTCCCCATCACAGGCCCTCCAAGTCCACTCCACATCATTTACTTTGTACAGATCCCAGGAAAAACCAGGTCTCCATCACAGGCGCTCTATGGCCACTTCCAGGTCACTTACTTTGCACAGATCCCAGGAAAAACCAGGTCCCCATCACAGGCGCTCTAAGTCCATCTCGAGGCCACTTACTTTCTACACAGCATGGGCACATCAAGGCCTCCAGCACAGACGCTCTAAGTCCACACCCACCCCACTTACCTTGTACAGATCCCAGGAAAAAACAGGTCCCCATCACAGGACCTCCAAGTCCACTCCACGTCACTTACTTTGTACAGATCCCAGGAAAAAACCAGGTCTCCATCACAGGCACTCTATGGCCACTTCCAGGTCACTTCCTTTGTACTGATCCCAGGAAAAAACAGGTCTCCATCACAGGCCCTCCAAGTCCACCTCCACGCCACATACTTTCTACAGACCACGGGGCAATCCAGGTCTCCATCACAGGCCCTCCAAGTCCACTTCCAGGTCACTTACTTTGTACAGATCCCAGGAAAAAACTGGTCTCCATCACAGGCGCTCTAAGTCCATCTCGAGGCCACTTACTTTCTACACAACATGGGCACATCAAGGCCTCCAGCACAGACCCTCCATGTCCAGGTACACCCCACTTACCTTGTACAGATCCCAGGAAAAACCAGGTCTCCATCACAGGCACTCTATGTCCACTTCCACATCACTTACTTTGTACAGATCCCAGGAAAAACCAGGTCTCCATCACAAGCCCTCCAAGTCCACCTCCACGCCACTTACTTTCTACAGATCCCAGGAAAAACCAGGTCTCCATCACAAGCCCTCCAAGTCCACCTCCACGCCACTTACTTTCTACAGACTGCGGGGCAATCCAGGTCTCCAGCATAGACCCTCCAAGTCCACTCCACATCACTGACTTTGTACAGATCCCAAGAAAAAACAGGTCCCCATCACAGGCCCTCCAAGTCCATTCCACATCACTTACTTTGTTCAGATCCCAGGAAAAAACAGGTCCCCATCACAGGCCCTCCAAGTCCACTCCACATCATTTACTTTGTACAGATCCCAGGAAAAACCAGGTCTTCATCACAGGCGCTCTATGGCCACTTCCAGCTCACTTACTTTGTACAGATACCAGGAAAAACCAGGTCTCCATCACAGGCCCTCCATGTCCACTTCCAGGTCACTTACCTTGTACAGATCCCAGGAAAAACCAGGTCTCCATCACAGGCCCTCCAAGTCCACCTCCACGCCACTTACTTTCTACAGACAGCGGGGCAATCCAGGTCTCCAGCATAGACGCTCCAAGTCCACTCCACATCACTGACTTTGTACAGATCCCAGGAAAAAACAGGTCTCCATCACAGGCCCTCCATGTCCACCTCCACGCCACTTACCTTGTACAGATCCCAGGAAAAACAGGTCTCCATCACAGGCCCTCCATGTCCACTTCCAGGTCACTTACCTTGTACAGATCCCAGGAAAAACCAGGTCTCCATCACAGGCCCTCCAAGTCCACTTCCAGGTCACTTACTTTGTACAGATCCCAGGAAAAACCAGGTCTCCATCACAGGCCCTCCATGTCCACTTCCAGGTCACTTACATTGTACAGATCCCAGGAAAAACCAGGTCTCCATCACAGGCCCTCCAAGTCCACCTCCACGCCACTTACTTTCTACAGACCGCGGGGCAATCCAGGTCTCCAGCATAGACGCTCCAAGTCCACTTCCAGGTCACTTACTTTGTACAGATCCCAGGAAAAACCAGGTCTCCATCACAGGCGCTCTATGTCCACTTCCAGGTCACTTACTTTGTACAGATCCCAGGATAAACCAGGACTCCAACACAGGCCCTCCAAGTCCACTTCCAGGTCACTTACTTTGTACAGATCCCAGGAAAACCAGGTCTCCATCACAGGCCCTCCAAGTCCACTTCCAGGTCACTTACTTTGTACAGATCCCAGGAAAAACCAGGTCTCCATCACAGGCCCTCCAAGTCCACTTCCAGGTCACTTACTTGGTACAGATCCCAGGAAAAACCAGGTCTCCATCACAGGCCCTCCAAGTCCACTTCCAGGTCACTTACGTTGCAAAGATCCCAGGAAAAACCAGGTCTCCATCACAGGCGCTCTAAGTCCATCTCAAGGCCACTTTCTTTCTACACAGCATGGGAACATCATGGCCTCCAGCACAGACGCTCTAAGTCCACGTCCACTCCACTTACCTTGTACAGATGCCAGGAAAAACCAGGTCTCCATCACCGGCACTCTATGTCCACTTCCAGGTCACTTACTTTGTACAGATCCCAGGAAAAACCAGGTCTCCATCACAGGCCCTCCATGTCCACTTCCAGGTCACTTACCTTGTACAGATCCCAGGAAAAACCAGGTCTCCATCACAGGCCCTCCATGTCCACTTCCAGGTCACTTACCTTGTACAGATCCCAGGAAAAACCAGGTCTCCATCACAGGCCCTCCATGTCCACTTCCAGGTCACTTACCTTGTACAGATCCCAGGAAAAACCAGGTCTCCAGCATAGACGCTCCAAGTCCACTTCCACGCCACTTACTTTCTACAGACCGCGGGGCAATCCAGGTCTCCAGCATAGACGCACCAAGTCCACTTCCAGGTCACTTACTTTGTACAGATCCCAGGAAAAACTAGGTCTCCATCACAGGCGCTCTATGTCCTTTTCCAGGTCACTTACCTTGTACAGATCCCAGGAAAAACCAGGTCTCCATCACAGGCCCTCCATGTCCACTTCCAGGTCACTTACTTTGTACAGATCCCAGGAAAAACCAGGTCTCCATCACAAGCCCTCCAAGTCCACCTCCACGCCACTTACTTTCTACAGACTGCGGGGCAATCCAGGTCTCCAGCATAGACCCTCCAAGTCCACTCCACATCACTGACTTTGTACAGATCCCAGGAAAAACCAGGTCCCCATCACAGGCCCTCCAAGTCCACTTCCAGGTCACTTACTTTGTACACATCCCAGGAAAAACCAGGTCTCCATCACAGGCCCTCCAAGTCCACTTCCAGGTCACTTACTTTGTACAGATCCCAGGAAAAACCAGGTCTCCATCACAGGCCCTCAAAGTCCACTTCCAGGTCACTTACGTTGCAAAGATCCCAGGAAAAACCAGGTCTCCATCACAGGCGCTCTAAGTCCATCTCAAGGCCACTTACTTTCTACACAGCATGGGCACATCAAGGCCTCCAGTACAGACGCTCTAAGTCCACGTCCACCCCACTTACCTTGTACAGATGCCAGGAAAAACCAGGTCTCCATCACAGGCCCTCCATGTCCACTTCCAGGTAACTTACCTTGTACAGATCCCAGGAAAAACCAGGTCTCCATCACAGGCCCTCCAAGTCCACTGCCAGGTCACTTACTTTGTACAGATCCCAAGAAAAAACTGGTCTCCATCACAGGCGCTCTAAGTCCATCTCGAGGCCACTTACTTTCTACACAACATGGGCACATCAAGGCCTCCAGCACAGACCCTCCATGTCCACGTCCACCCCACTTACCTTGTACAGATCCCAGGAAAAACCAGGTCTCCATCACAGGCACTCTATGTCCACTTCCACATCACTTACTTTGTACAGATCCCAGGAAAAACCAGGTCTCCATCACAGGCGCCCTATGGCCACTTCCAGGTCACTTACTTTGTACAGATCCCAGGAAAAACCAGGTCTCCATCTCAGGCCCTCCATGTCCACTTCCAGGTCACTTACCTTGTACAGATCCCAGGAAAAACCAAGTCTCCATCACAGGCCCTCCAAGTCCACCTCCACGCCACTTAGTTTCTACAGACAGCGGGGCAATCCAGGTCTACAGCATAGACGCTCCAAGTCCACTTCCAGGTCACTTACTTTGTACAGATCCCAGGAAAAACCAGGTCTCCATCACAGGCACTCTATGGCCACTTCCAGGTCACTTACTTTGTACAGTTCCCAGGAAAAACCAGGTCTCCATCACAAGCCCTCCAAGTCCACCTCCACGCCACTTACTTTCTACAGACTGCGGGGCAATCCAGGTCTCCAGCATAGACCCTCCAAGTCCACTCCACATCACTGACTTTGTACAGATCCCAGGAAAAACCAGGTCTCCATCACAGGCCCTCCAAGTCCACTTCCAGGTCACTTACTTTGTACAGATCCCAGGAAAAAACAGGTCCCCATCACAGGCCCTCCAAGTCCACTCCACATCACTTACTTTGTTCAGATCCCAGGAAAAACCAGGTCTCCATCACAGGCGCTCTATGGCCACTTCCAGCTCACTTACTTTGTACAGATACCAGGAAAAACCAGGTCTCCATCACAGGCCCTCCATGTCCACTTCCAGGTCACTTACCTTGTACAGATCCCAGGAAAAACCAGGTCTCCATCACAGGCCCTCCAAGTCCACCTCCACGCCACTTACTTTCTACAGACAGCGGGGCAATCCAGGTCTCCAGCATAGACGCTCCAAGTCCACTCCACATCACTGACTTTGTACAGATCCCAGGAAAAACAGGTCTCCATCACAGGCCCTCCATGTCCACCTCCACGCCACTTACCTTGTACAGATCCCAGGAAAAACCAGGTCTCCATCACAGGCCCTCCATGTCCACTTCCAGGTCACTTACCTTGTACAGATCCCAGGAAAAACCAGGTCTCCATCACAGGCCCTCCAAGTCCACTTCCAGTCACTTACTTTGTACAGATCCCAGGAAAAACCAGGTCTCCATCACAGGCCCTCCAAGTCCACCTCCACGCCACTTACTTTCTACAGACCGCGGGGCAATCCAGGTCTCCAGCATAGACGCTCCAAGTCCACTTCCAGGTCACTTACTTTGTACAGATCCCAGGAAAAACCAGGTCTCCAGCATAGACACTCCAAGTCCACCTCTACGCCACTTACTTTCTACAGACCGCGGGGCAATCCAGGTCTCTATCACCGGCGCTCTATGTCCACTTCCAGGTCACTTACTTTGTACAGATCCCAGGAAAAACCAGGTCTCCATCACAGGCCCTCCATGTCCACTTCCAGGTCACTTACCTTGTACAGATCCCAGGAAAAACCAGGTCTCCATCACAGGCCCTCCATGTCCACTTCCAGGTCACTTACCTTGTACAGATCCCAGGAAAAACCAGGTCTCCATCACAGGCCCTCCAAGTCCATTTCCAGGTCACTTACTTTGTACAGATCCCAGGAAAAACCAGGTCTCCATCACAGGCCCTCCATGTCCACTTCCAGGTCACTTACCTTGTACAGATCCCAGGAAAAACGAGGTCTCCATCACAGGCGCTCCAAGTCCACTTCCAGGTCACTTACTTGGTACAGATCCCAGGAAAAACCAGGTCTCCATCACAGGCCCTCCATGTCCACTTCCTGGTCACTTACATTGTACAGATCCCAGGAAAAACCAGGTCTCCAACACAGGCCCTCCAAGTCCACCTCCACGCCACTTACTTTCTACAGACCGCGGGGCAATCCAGGTCTCCAGCATAGACGCTCCAAGTCCACTTCCAGATCACTTACCTTGTACAGATCCCAGGAAAAACTAGGTCTCCATCACAGGCGTTCTATGTCCTTTTCCAGGTCACTTACTTTGTACAGATCCCAGGAAAATCCAGGTCTCCATCACAGGCGCTCTATGTCCTTTTCCAGGTCACTTACTTTGTACAGATCCCAGGAAAAACAGGCCTCCATCACAGGCGCTCTATGTCCACTTCCAGGTCACTTACTTTGTACAGATCCCAGGATAAACCAGGACTCCAACACAGGCCCTCCAAGTCCACTTCCAGGTCACTTACTTTGTACAGATCCCAGGAAAACCAGGTCTCCATCACAGGCCCTCCAAGTCAACTTCCAGGTCACTTACTTTGTACAGATCCCAGGAAAAACCAGGTCTCCATCACAGGCGCTCTAAGTCCATCTCAAGGCCACTTACTTTCTACACAGCATGGGAACATCATGGCCTCCAGCACAGACGCTCTAAGTCCACGTCCACCGCACTTACCTTGTACAGATGCCAGGAAAAACCAGGTCTCCATCACCGGCACTCTATGTCCACTTCCAGGTCACTTACTTTGTACAGATCCCAGGAAAAACCAGGTCCCCATCACAGGCCCTCCACGTCCACCTCCAGGTCACTTACCTTGTACAGATCCCAGGAAAAACCAGGTCTCCATCACAGGCCCTCCATGTCCACTTCCAGGTCACTTACCTTGTACACATCCCAGGAAAAACCAGGTCTCCATCACAGGCCCTCCATGTCCACTTCCAGGTCACTTACCTTGTACAGATCCCAGGAAAAACCAGGTCTCCATCACAGGCCCTCCAAGTCCACTTCCAGGTCACTTACCTTGTACAGATCCCAGGAAAAACGAGGTCTCCATCACAGGCCCTCCATGTCCACTTCCAGGTCACTTACCTTGTACAGATCCCAGGAAAAACCAGGTCTCCAGCATAGACGCTCCAAGTCCACCTCCACGCCACTTACTTTCTACAGACTGTGGGGCAATCCAGGTCTCCAGCATAGACACTCCAAGTCCACTCCACATCACTGACTTTGTACAGATCCCAGGAAAAAACAGGTCTCCATCACAGGCCCTCCATGTCCACCTCCACGCCACTTACCTTGTACAGATCCCAGGAAAAACCAGGTCTCCATCACAGGCCCTCCAAGTCCACTTCCAGGTCACTTACCTTGTACAGATCCCAGGAAAAACAGGTCTCCAACACAGGCCCTCCAAGTCCACTTCCAGGTCACTTACTTTGTACAGATCCCAGGAAAAACCAGGTCTCCATCACAGGCCCTCCAAGTCCACTTCCAGGTCACTTACCTTGTACAGATCCCAGGAAAAACCAGGTCTCCAGCATAGACACTACAAGTCCACCTCCACGCCACTTACTTTCTACAGACCGCGGGGCAATCCAGGTCTCCATCACAGGCGCTCTATGGCCACTTCCAGGTCACTTACTTTGTACAGATCCCAGGAAAAACCAGGTCTCCATCACAGGCGCTCTATGGCCACTTCCAGGTCACTTACTTTGTACAGATCCCAGGAAAAACCAGGTCTCCATCACAGGCCCTCAAAGTCCACTTCCAGGTCACTTAGGTTTCAAAGATCCCAGGAAAAACCAGGTCTCCATCACAGGCGCTCTAAGACCATCTCAAGGCCACTTACTTTCTACAGACCGCGGGGCAATCCAGGTCTCCAGCATAGACGCTCCAACTCCACTTCCAGGCCACTTACTTTGTACAGATCCCAGGAAAAACTAGGTCTCCATCACAGGCGCTCTATGTCCTTTTCCAGGTCACTTACTTCGTACAGATCCCAGGAAAAACCAGGTCTCCATCACAGGCCCTCCAAGTCCACTTCCAGGTCATTTACTTTGAAAAGATCCCAGGAAAAACCAGGTCTCCATCACAGGCGCTCTATGTCCACTTCCAGGTCACTTACTTTTTACAGATCCCAGGAAAAAACAGGTCCCCATCACAGGCCCTCCAAGTCCACTCCACATCATTTACTTTCTACAGATCCCAGGAAAAACCAGGTCTCCATCACAGGCCCTCCAAGTCCACCTCCACGCCACTTACTTTCTACAGACAGCGGGGCAATGCAGGTCTCCAGCATAGACCCTCCAAGTCCACTCCACATCACTGACTTTGTACAAATCCCAGGAAAAAACAGGTCTCCATCACAGGCCCTCCATGTCCACTTCCAGGTCACTTACCTTGTACAGATCCCAGGATAAACAGGTCTCCATCACAGGCCCTCCAAGTCCACTTCCAGGTCACTTACTTTGTGCAGATCCCAGGAAAAAACAGGTCTCCATCACAGGCCCTCCAAGTCCACTTCCAGGTCACTTACTTGCTACACATCCCAGGAAAAACCAGGTCTCCATCACAGGCCCTCAAAGTCCACTTCCAGGTCACTTACGTTTCAAAGATCCCAGGAAAAACCAGGTCTCCATCACAGGCGCTCTAAGACCATCTCAAGGCCACTTACTTTCTACACAGCATGGGCACATCAAGGCCTCCAGTACAGACGCTCTAAGTCCACGTCCACCCCACTTACCTTGTACAGATGCCAGGAAAAACCAGGTCTCCATCACCGGCACTCCATGTCCACTTCCAGGTCACTTACTTTGTACAGATCCCAGGAAAAACCAGGTCTCCATCACAGGCCCTCCATGTCCACTTCCAGGTCACTTACCTGGTACAGATCCCAGGAAAAACCAGGTCTCCATCACAGGCCCTCCATGTCCACTTCCAGGTCACTTACTTTGTACAGATCCCAGGAAAAACCAGGTCTCCATCACAGGCCCTCCATGTCCACTTCCAGGTCACTTACCTGGTACAGATCCCAGGAAAAACCAGGTCTCCATCACAGGCCTTCCAAGTCCACTTCCAGGTCACTTACCTTGTACAGATCCCAGGAAAAACCAGGTCTCCATCACAGGCCCTCCATGTCCACTTCCAGGTCACTTACCTTGTACAGATCCCAGGAAAAACCAGGTCTCCATCACAGGCCCTCCAAGTCCACTTCCAGGTCACTTACTTGCTACACATCCCAGGAAAAACCAGGTCTCCATCACAGGCCCTCCATATCCACGTCCAGGTCACTTACCTTGTACAGATCCCAGGAAAAACCAGGTCTCCAGCATAGACGCTCCAAGTCCACCTCCACGCCACTTACTTTCTACAGACTGCGGGGCAATCCAGGTCTCCAGCATAGACCCTCCAAGTCCACTCCACATCACTGACTTTGTACAGATCCCAGGAAAAAACAGGTCTCCATCACAGACCCTCCATGTCCACCTCCACGCCACGTACCTTGTACAGATCCCAGGAAAAACCAGGTCTCCATCACAGGCCCTCCATGTCCACTTCCAGGTCACTTACCTTGTACAGATCCCAGGAAAAACCAGGTCGCCATCACAGGCCCTCCATGTCCACTTCCAGGTCACTTACCTTGTACAGATCCCAGGAAAAACCAGGTCGCCATCACAGGCCCTCCATGTCCACTTCCAGGTCACGTACCTTGTACAGATCCCAGGAAAAAACAGGTCTCCATCACAGGCCCTCCAAGTCCACTTCCAGGTCACTTATTTTGTACAGATCCCAGGAAAAACCAGGTCTCCATCACAGGCCCTCCATGTCCACTTCCAGGTCACTTACCTTGTACAGATCCCAGGAAAAACCAGGTCTCCATCACAGGCCCTCCAAGTCCACTTCCAGGTCACTTACTTTGTACAGATCCCAGGAAAAACCAGATCCCCATCACAGGCCCTCCAAGTCCACCTCCACATCACTTACATTGAACAGATCCCAGGAAAAACCAGGTCTCCATCACAGGCGCTCTATGGCCACTTCCAGGTCACTTACTTTGTACAGATCCCAGGAAAAAACAGGTCTCCATCACAGGCACTCTATGTCCACTTCCACATCACTTACTTTGTACAGATCCCAGGAAAAAACAGGTCTCCATCACAGGCGCTCTATGGCCACTTCCAGGTCACTTACTTTGTACAGATCCCAGGAAAAAACAGGTCTCCATCTCAGGCCCTCCATGTCCACTTCCAGGTCACTTACCGTGTACAGATCCCAGGAAAAACCAGGTCTCCATCACAAGCCCTCCAAGTCCACCTCCACGCCACTTACTTTCTACAGACAGCGGGGCAATCCAGGTCTCCAGCATAGACGCTCCAAGTCCACTTCCAGGTCACTTACTTTGTACAGATCCCAGGAAAAACCAGGTCTCCATCACCGGCACTCTATGTCCACTTCCAGGTCACTTACTTTGTACAGATCCCAGGAAAAACCAGGTCTCCATCACAGGCCCTCCATGTCCACTTCCAGGTCACTTACCTTGCACACATCCCAGGAAAAACCAGGTCTCCATCACAGGCCCTCCATGTCCACTTCCAGGTCACTTACCTTGTACAGATCCCAGGAAAAACCAGGTCGCCACCACAGGCCCTCCATGTCCACTTCCAGGTCACTTACCTTGTACAGATCCCAGGAAAAAACAGGTCTCCATCACAGGCCCTCCAAGTCCACTTCCAGGTCACTTACCTTGTACAGATCCCAGGAAAAACCAGGTCGCCATGACAGGCCCTCCATGTCCACTTCCAGGTCACTTACCTTGTACAGATCCCAGGAAAAACCAGGTCTCCATCACAGGCCCTCCATGTCCACTTCCAGGTCACTTTATTCTTGTAGATCCCAGGAAAAACCAGGTCTCCATCACAGGCCCTCCAAGTCCACTTCCAGGTCACTTACTTTGTACAGATCCCAGGAAAAACCAGGTCTCCATCACAGGCGCTCCATGTCCACTTCCAGGTCACTTACTTTGTACAGATCCCAGGAAAAACCAGGTCTCCATCACAGGCCCTCCAAGTCCACTTCCAGATCACTTAGGTTGCAAAGATCCCAGGAAAAACCAGGACTCCATCACAGGCGCTCTAAGTCCATCTCGAGGCCACTTACTTTCTACACAACATGGGCACATCAAGGCCTGCAGCACAGACCCTCCATGTCCACGTCCACCCCACTTACCTTGTACAGATCCCAGGAAAAACCAGGTCTCCATCACAGGCCCTCCATGTCCACTTCCAGGTCACTTACCTTGTACAGATCCCAGGAAAAACCAGGTCTCCATCACAGGCCCTCAAAGTCCACTTCCAGCTCACTTACTTTGTACAGATCCCAGGAAAAACCAGGTCTCCATCACAGGCCCTCCATGTCCACTTCCAGGTCACTTACCTTGTACAGATCCCAGGAAAAACCAGGTCTCCATCACAGGCCCTCCAAGTCCACTTCCAGGTCACTTACTTTGTACAGATCCCAGGAAAAACCAGGTCTCCATCACAGGCCCTCCAAGTCCACTTCCAGGTCATTTACTTTGAAAAGATCCCAGGAAAAACCAGGTCTCCAGCATAGACGCTCCAAGTCCACCTCCACGCCACTTACTTTCTACAGACTGCGGGGCAATCCAGGTCTCCAGCATAGACCCTCCAAGTCCACTCCACATCACTGACTTTGTACAAATCCCAGGAAAAAACAGGTCTCCATCACAGGCCCTCCATGTCCACTTCCAGGTCACTTACCTTGTACAGATCCCAGGAAAAACCAGGTCTCCATCTGTCCTAGGTTGCAATATTGATGTAGTTAAGTATTCTATTACCACCAGCTGTGGGCCATTAGCTGCTATCACCCACTCCGGATGACAGGCAATGGGCCATCTGTTAGCTATTATCACTTGCTAATGACCCACCCCGCATGACAGGCAATGGGCCATCAGGGACCCACCGTGTGACTCATGGACTTATCTCATCCCATTGTGAGATGCTCTGCCGAGGAGGGAGGAGCCAGGTGTCCCCACCTGGATATAACCTGGCCCTGGAACTGCCTGAGCTAGCCCTGTCTACTGGGTTCCCAGAGGACAAGAGCTACCACTGGACCTTCAGCTGGAGACTAGACCTTCACAGGATCACCGCTTCAACTGGACTACTTCAGTTGGACTGCTACTACCACCCTAACAGGGTGTTAGGTTGTATCTGACTTTGTCAGTGCTTTTCCTTGTATTATTTCACTTATTTTTAATTTCAATCTTGACTTGTGATCTCCCACTGGTTTGTTTCAAAACCAATACACCATCACAGGCCCTCCAAGTCCACTTCCAGGTCACTTACTTTGTACAGATCCCAGGAAAAACCAGGTCTCCATCACAGGCCCTCCATGTCCACTTCCAGGTCACTTACATTGTACAGATCCCAGGAAAAACCAGATCCCCATCACAGGCACTCTATGTCCACTTCCACATCACTTACTTTGTACAGATCCCAGGAAAAACCAGGTCTCCATCAGAGGCGCTCTATGGCCACTTCCAGGTCACTTACTTTGTACAGATCCCAGGAAAAACCAGGTCTCCATCACAGGCGCTCTAAGTCCAGCTCGAGGCCACTTACTTTCTACACAGCATGGGCACATCAAGGCCTCCAGCACAGACGCTCTAAGTCCACACCCACCCCACTTACCTTGTACAGATCCCAGGAAAAAACAGGTCCCCATCACAGGACCTCCAAGTCCACTCCACGTCACTTACTTTGTACAGATCCCAGGAAAAAACCAGGTCTCCATCACAGGCACTCTATGGCCACTTCCAGGTCACTTCCTTTGTACTGATCCCAGGAAAAAACAGGTCTCCATCACAGGCCCTCCAAGTCCACTTCCAGGTCACTTACTTTGTACAGATCCCAAGAAAAAACAGGTCCCCATCACAGGCCCTCCAAGTCCACTCCACATCACTTACTTTGTACAGATCCCAGGAAAAAACAGGTCTCCATCACAGGCGCTCTAAGTCAATCTCGAGGCCACTTACTTTCTACACAACATGGGCACATCAAGGCCTCCAGCACAGACCCTCCATGTCCACGTCCACCCCACTTACCTTGTACAGATCCCAGGAAAAACCAGGTCTCCATCACAGGCACTCTATGTCCACTTCCACATCACTTACTTTATACAGATCCCAGGAAAAAACAGGTCTCCATCACAGGCGCTCTATGGCCACTTCCAGGTCACTTACTTTGTACAGATCCCAGGAAAAACCAGGTCTCCATCACAGGCCCTCCAAGTCCACCTCCACGCCACTTACTTTCTACAGACAGCGGGGCAATCCAGGTCTCCAGCATAGACACTCCAAGTCCACTTCCAGGTCACTTACTTTGTACAGATCCCAGGAAAAAACAGGTCTCCATCACAGGCACTCTATGGCCACTTCCAGGTCACTTACTTTGGACAGATCCCAGGAAAAACCAGGTCTCCATCACAAGCCCTCCAAGTCCACCTCCACGCCACTTACTTTCTACAGACTGCGGGGCAATCCAGGTCTCCAGCATAGACCCTCCAAGTCCACTTCCAGGTCACTGACTTTGTACAGATCCCAGGAAAAAACAGGTCTCCATCACAGGCCCTCCAAGTCCACTTCCAGGTCACTTACTTGCTACACATCCCAGGAAAAACCAGGTCTCCATCACAGGCCCTCAAAGTCCACTTCCAGGTCACTTACGTTGCAAAGATGCCAGGAAAAACCAGGTCTCCATCACAGGCGCTCTAAGTCTATCTCAAGGCCACTTACTTTCTACACAGCATGGGCACATCAAGGCCTCCAGTACAGACGCTCTAAGTCCACGTCCACCCCACTTACCTTGTACAGATGCCAGGAAAAACCAGGTCTCCATCACCGGCACTCTATGTCCACTTCCAGGTCACTTACTTTGTACAGATCCCAGGAAAAACCAGGTTTCCATCACAGGCCCTCCATGTCCACTTCCAGGTCACTTACCTTGTACAGATCCCAGGAAAAACCAGGTCTCCATCACAGGCCCTCCAAGTCCACCTCCACGCCACTTACTTTCTACAGACCCCGGGGCAATCCAGGTCTCCATCACAGGCCCTCCAAGTCCACTTCCAGGTCACTTACCTTGTACAGATCCCAGGAAAAACCAGGTCTCCATCACAGGCCCTCCAAGTCCACTTCCAGGTCACTTACCTTGTACAGATCCCAGGAAAAACCAGGTCTCCATCACAGGCCCTCCAAGTCCACTTCCAGGTCACTTACTTTTACAGATCCCAGGAAAAACCAGGTCTCCATCACAGGCCCTCCATATCCACTTCCAGGTCACTTACCTTGTAGAGATCCCATGAAAAACCAGGTCTCCAGCATAGACGCTCCAAGTCCACCTCCACGCCACTTACTTTCTACAGACTGCGGGGCAATCCAGGTCTCCAGCATAGACCCTCCAAGTCCACTCCACATCACTGACTTTGTACAGATCCCAGGAAAAAACAGGTCTCCATCACAGGCCCTCCATGTCCACCTCCACGCCACTTACTTTGTACAGATCCCAGGAAAAACCAGGTCGCCATCACAGGCCCTCCATGTCCACTTCCAGGTCACTTACCTTGTACAGATCCCAGGAAAAAACAGGTCTCCATCACAGGCCCTCCAAGTCCACTTCCAGGTCACTTACTTTGTACAGATCCCAGGAAAAACCAGGTCTCCATCACAGGCCCTCCATGTCCACTTCCAGGTCACTTACCTTGTACAGATCCCAGGAAAAACCAGGTCTCCAGCATAGACACTCCAAGTCCACCTCCACGCCACTTATTTTCTACAGACCGCGGGGCAATCCAGGTCTCCAGCATAGACGCTCTAAGTCCACTTCCAGGTCACTTACCTTGTACAGATGCTAGGAAAAACCAGGTCTCCATCACCGGCGCTCTATGTCCACTTCCAGGTCACTTACCTTGTACAGATCCCAGGAAAAACCAGGTCTCCATCACAGGCCCTCCATGTCCACTTCCAGGTCACTTACCTTGTACAGATCCCAGGAAAAAACAGGTCTCCATCACAGGCCCTTCAAGTCCACTTCCAGGTCACTTACCTTGTACAGATCCCAGGAAAAAACAGGTCTCCATCACAGGCGCTCTATGGCCACTTCCAGGTCACTTACTTTGTACAGATCCCAGGAAAAACCAGGTCTCCATCTCAGGCCTTCCATGTCCACTTCCAGGTCACTTACCTTGTACAGATCCCAGGAAAAACCAGGTCTCCATCACAGGCCCTCCAAGTCCACCTCCACGCCACTTACATTCTACAGACAGCGGGGCAATCCAGGTCTCCAGCATAGACGCTCCAAGTCCACTTCCAGGTCACTTACTTTATACAGATCCCAGGAAAAACCAGGTCTCCATCAAAGGCACCCTATGGCCACTTCCAGGTCACTTCCTTTGTACTGATCCCAGGAAAAACCAGGTCTCCATCACAGGCCCTCCAAGTCCACTCCACATCACTGACTTTGTACAGATCCCAGGAAAAAACAGGTCTCCATCACAGGCCCTCCATGTCCACTTCCACGTCACTTACCTTGTACAGATCCCAGGAAAAACCAGGTCTCCATCACAGGCCCTCCAAGTCCACCTCCACGCCACTTACTTTCTACAGACAGCGGGGCAATCCAGGTCTCCAGCATAGACCCTCCAAGTCCACTTCCAGATCACTTACTTTGTACAGATCCCAGGAAAAAACAGGTCTCCATCACAGGCCCTCCAAGTCCACTTCCAGGTCACTTACTTTGTACAGATCCCAGGAAAAAACAGGTCTCCATCACAGGCCCTCCAAGTCCACTTCCAGGTCACTTACTTGCTACACATCCCAGGAAAAACCAGGTCTCCATCACAGGCCCTCAAAGTCCACTTCCAGGTCACTTACGTTGCAAAGATCCCAGGAAAAACCAGGTCTCCATCACAGGCGCTCTAAGTCCATCTCAAGGCCACTTACTTTCTACACAGCATGGGCACATCAAGGCCTCCAGTACAGACGCTCTAAGTCCACGTCCACCCCACTTACCTTGTACAGATGCCAGGAAAAACCAGGTCTCCATCACCGGCAATCTATGTCCACTTCCAGGTCACTTACCTTGTACAGATCCCAGGAAAAACCAGGTCTCCAGCATAGACGCTCCAAGTCCACCTCCACGCCACTTACTTTCTACAGACTGCGGGGCAATCCAGGTCTCCAGCATAGACCCTCCAAGTCCACTCCACATCACTGACTTTGTACAGATCCCAGGAAAAACCAGGTCTCCATCACAGGCCCTCCAAGTCCACTTCCAGGTCACTTACTTTGTACAGATCCCAGGAAAAACAGGTCTCCATCACAGGCCCTCCATGTCCACTTCCAGGTCACTTACTTTGTACAGATCCCAGGAAAAACCAGGTCTCCATCACAGGCCCTCCAAGTCCACTTCCAGGTCACTTACTTTGTACAGATCCCAGGAAAAACCAGGTCTCCATCACAGGCCCTCCAAGTCCACTTCCAGGTCACTTACCTTGTACAGATCCCAGGAAAAACCAGGTCTCCATCACAGGCCCTCCAAGTCCACTTCCAGGTCACTTACTTTGTACAGATCCCAGGAAAAACCAGGTCTCCATCACAGGCCCTCCATGTCCACTTCCAGGTCACTTACCTTGTACAGATCCCAGGAAAAACCAGGTCTCCAGCATAGACGCTCCATGTCCACCTCCACGCCACTTACTTTCTACAGACCGCGGGGCAATCCAGGTCTCCAGCATAGACGCTCCATGTCCACTTCCAGGTCACTTACTTTGTACAGATCCCAGGAAAAACTAGGTCTCCATCACAGGCGCTCTATGTCCTTTTCCAGGTCACTTACTTCGTACAGATCCCAGGAAAAACCAGGTCTCCATCACAGGCCCTCCAAGTCCACTTCCAGGTCATTTACTTTGAAAAGATCCCAGGAAAAAACAGGTCTCCATCACAGGCGCTCTATGTCCACTTCCAGGTCACTTACTTTTTACAGATCCCAGGAAAAAACAGGTCCCCATCACAGGCCCTCCAAGTCCACTCCACATCATTTACTTTCTACAGATCCCAGGAAAAACCAGGTCTCCATCACAGGCCCTCCAAGTCCACCTCCACGCCACTTACTTTCTACAGACAGCGGGGCAATGCAGGTCTCCAGCATAGACGCTCCAAGTCCACCTCCAGGTCACTTACTTTGTACAGATCCCAGGAAAAACCAGGTCTCCATCACAGGCACTCTATGGCCACTTCCAGGTCACTTACTTTGTACAGATCCCAGGAAAAACCAGGTCCCCATCACAAGCCCTCCAAGTCCACCTCAACGCCACTTACTTTCTACAGACTGCGGGGCAATCCAGGTCTCCAGCATAGACCCTCCAAGTCCACTCCACATCACTGACTTTGTACAAATCCCAGGAAAAAACAGGTCTCCATCACAGGCCCTCCATGTCCACTTCCAGGTCACTTACCTTGTACAGATCCCAGGATAAACAGGTCTCAATCACAGGCCCTCCAAGTCCACTTCCAGGTCACTTACTTTGTACAGATCCCAGGAAAAAACAGGTCTCCATCACAGGCCCTCCAAGTCCACTTCCAGGTCACTTACCTTGTACAGATCCCAGGAAAAACCAGGTCTCCATCACAGGCCCTCAAAGTCCACTTCCAGGTCACTTACGTTTCAAAGATCCCAGGAAAAACCAGGTCTCCATCACAGGCGCTCTAAGTCCATCTCGAGGCCACTTACTTTCTACACAGCATGGGCACATCAAGGCCTCCAGTACAGACGCTCTAAGTCCACGTCCACCCCACTTACCTTGTACAGATGCCAGGAAAAACCAGGTCTCCATCACCGGCACTCTATGTCCACTTCCAGGTCACTTACTTTGTACAGATCCCAAGAAAAACCAAGTCACCATCACAGGCCCTCCATGTCCACTTCCAGGTCACTTACTTTGTACAGATCCCAGGAAAAACCAGGTCTCCATCACAGGCCCTCCATGTCCACTTCCAGGTCACTTACCTGGTACAGATCCCAGGAAAAACCAGGTCTCCATCACAGGCCCTCCATGTCCACTTCCAGGTCACTTACTTTGTACAGATCCCAGGAAAAACACGTCTCCATCACAGGCCCTCCAAGTCCACTTCCAGGTCACTTACTTTGTACAGATCCCAGGAAAAACAGGTCTCCATCACAGGCCCTCCAAGTCCACTTCCAGGTCACTTACCTTGTACAGATCCCAGGAAAAAACAGGTCTCCATCACAGGCCCTCCAAGTCCACTTCCAGGTCACTTACTTGCTACACATCCCAGGAAAAACCAGGTCTCCATCACAGGCCCTCCATATCCACTTCCAGGTCACTTACCTTGTACAGATCCCAGGAAAAACCAGGTCTCCAGCATAGACGCTCCAAGTCCACCTCCACGCCACTTACTTTCTACAGACTGCGGGGCAATCCAGGTCTCCAGCATAGACCCTCCAAGTCCACTCCACATCACTGACTTTGTACAGATCCCAGGAAAAAACAGGTCTCCATCACAGACCCTCCATGTCCACCTCCACGCCACTTACCTTGTACAGATCCCAGGAAAAACCAGGTCTCCATCACAGGCCCTCCATGTCCACTTCCAGGTCACTTACCTTGTACAGATCCCAGGAAAAACCAGGTCGCCATCACAGGCCCTCCATGTCCACTTCCAGGTCACTTACCTTGTACAGATCCCAGGAAAAACCAGGTCGCCATCACAGGCCCTCCATGTCCACTTCCAGGTCACTTACCTTGTACAGATCCCAGGAAAAAACAGGTCTCCATCACAGGCCCTCCAAGTCCACTTCCAGGTCACTTATTTTGTACAGATCCCAGGAAAAACCAGGTCTCCATCACAGGCCCTCCATGTCCACTTCCAGGTCACTTACCTTGTACAGATCCCAGGAAAAACCAGGTCTCCATCACAGGCCCTCCAAGTCCACTTCCAGGTCACTTACTTTGTACAGATCCCAGGAAAAACCAGATCCCCATCACAGGCCCTCCAAGTCCACCTCCACATCACTTACATTGAACAGATCCCAGGAAAAACCAGGTCTCCATCACAGGCGCTCTATGGCCACTTTCAGGTCACTTACTTTGTACAGATCCCAGGAAAAAACAGGTCTCCATCACAGGCCCTCAAAGTCCACTTCCAGATCACTTACGTTGCAAAGATCCCAGGAAAAACCAGGTCTCCATCACAGGCACTCTATGTCCACTTCCACATCACTTACTTTGTACAGATCCCAGGAAAAAACAGGTCTCCATCACAGGCGCTCTATGGCCACTTCCAGGTCACTTACCGTGTACAGATCCCAGGAAAAACCAGGTCTCCATCACAAGCCCTCCAAGTCCACCTCCACGCCACTTACTTTCTACAGACAGCGGGGCAATCCAGGTCTCCAGCATAGACGCTCCAAGTCCACTTCCAGGTCACTTACTTTGTACAGATCCCAGGAAAAACCAGGTCTCCATCACAGGCCCTCCAAGTCCACTTCCAGATCACTTAGGTTGCAAAGATCCCAGGAAAAACCAGGACTCCATCACAGGCGCTCTAAGTCCATCTCGAGGCCACTTACTTTCTACACAACATGGGCACATCAAGGCCTGCAGCACAGACCCTCCATGTCCACGTCCACCCCACTTACCTTGTACAGATCCCAGGAAAAACCAGGTCTCCATCACAGGCCCTCCATGTCCACTTCCAGGTCACTTACCTTGTACAGATCCCAGGAAAAACCAGGTCTCCATCACAGGCCCTCAAAGTCCACTTCCAGGTCACTTACGTTGTACAGATCCCAGGAAAAACCAGGTCTCCATCACAGGCCCTCCATGTGCACTTCCAGGTCACTTACCTTGTACAGATCCCAGGAAAAACCAGGTCTCCATCACAGGCCCTCCAAGTCCACTTCCAGGTCACTTACTTTGTACAGATCCCAGGAAAAACCAGGTCTCCATCACAGGCCCTCCAAGTCCACTTCCAGGTCATTTACTTTGTACAGATCCCAGGAAAAACCAGGTCTCCATCATAGGCGCTCCAAGTCCACCTCCACGCCACTTACTTTCTACAGACTGCGGGGCAATCCAGGTCTCCAGCATAGACCCTCCAAGTCCACTCCACATCACTGACTTTGTACAAATCCCAGGAAAAAACAGGTCTCCATCACAGGCCCTCCATGTCCACTTCCAGGTCACTTACCTTGTACAGATCCCAGGAAAAACCAGGTCTCCATCTGTCCTAGGTTGCAATATTGATGTAGTTAAGTATTCTATTACCACCAGCTGTGGGCCATTAGCTGCTATCACCCACTCCGGATGACAGGCAATGGGCCATCTGTTAGCTATTATCACTTGCTAACGACCCACCCCGCATGACAGGCAATGGGCCATCAGGGACCCACCGTGTGACTCATGGACTTATCTCATCCCATTGTGAGATGCTCTGCCGAGGAGGGAGGAGCCAGGTGTTCCCACCTGGATATAACCTGGCCCTGGAACTGCCTGAGCTAGCCCTGTCTACTGGGTTCCCAGAGGACCAGAGCTACCACTGGATCTTCAGCTGGAGACTAGACCTTCACAGGATCACCGCTTCAACTGGACTACTTCAGTTGGACTGCTACTACCACCCTAACAGGGTGTTAGGTTGTATCTGACTTTGTCAGTGCTTTTCCTTGTATTATTTCACTTATTTTTAATTTCAATCTTGACTTGTGATCTCCCACTGGTTTGTTTTAAAACCAATACACCATCACAGGCCCTCCAAGTCCACTTCCAGGTCACTTACTTTGTACAGATCCCAGGAAAAACCAGGTCTCCATCACAGGCCCTCCATGTCCACTTCCAGGTCACTTACTTTGTACAGATCCCAGGAAAAACCAGATCCCCATCACAGGCACTCTATGTCCACTTCCACATCACTTACTTTGTACAGATCCCAGGAAAAACCAGGTCTCCATCAGAGGCGCTCTATGGCCACTTCCAGGTCACTTACTTTGTACAGATCCCAGGAAAAACCAGGTCTCCATCACAGGCGCTCTAAGTCCATCTCGAGGCCACTTACTTTCTACACAGCATGGGCACATCAAGGCCTCCAGCACTGACGCTCTAAGTCCACACCCACCCCACTTACCTTGTACAGATCCCAGGAAAAACCAGGTCTCCATCACAGGCGCTGCAAGTCCACTTCCAGGTCACTTACTTTGTACAGATCCCAGGAAAAACCAGGTCTCCATCACAAGCCCTCCAAGTCCACCTCCACGCCACTTACTTTCTACAGACTGCGGGGCAATCCAGGTCTCCAGCATAGACCCTCCAAGTCCACTCCACATCACTGACTTTGTACAGATCCCAGGAAAAAACAGGTCTCCATCACAGGCCCTCCAAGTCCACTTCCAGGTCACTTACTTTCTACAGACTGCAGGAAAAACCAGGTCCCCATCACAGGCGCTCCATGTCCACTTCCAGGTCACTTACTTTGTACAGATCCCAGGAAAAACCAGGTCCCCATCACAGGCCCTCCAAGTCCACTTCCAGGTCACTTACTTTGTACAGATCCCAGGAAAAACCAGGTCTCCATCACAGGCGCTCTATGTCCACTTCCAGGTCACTTACCTTGTACAGATCCCAGGAAAAAACAGGTCTCCATCACAGGCGCTCCAAGTCCACTTCCAGGTCACTTACTTTGTACAGATCCCAGGAAAAACCAGGTCTCCATCACAGGCCCTCCAAGTCCACTTCCAGGTCACTTACTTGCTACACATCCCAGGAAAAACCAGGTCTCCATCACAGGCCCTCAAAGTCCACTTCCAGGTCACTTACGTTGCAAAGATCCCAGGAAAAACCAGGTCTCCATCACAGGCGCTCTAAGTCCATCTCAAGGCCACTTACTTTCTACACAGCATGGGCACATCAAGGCCTCCAGTACAGACGCTCTAAGTCCACGTCCACCCCACTTACCTTGTACAGATGCCAGGAAAAACCAGGTCTCCATCACCGGCACTCTATGTCCACTTCCAGGTCACTTACCTTGTACAGATCCCAGGAAAAACCAGGTCTCCATCACAGGCCCTCCATGTCCACTTCCAGGTCACTTACTTGGTACAGATCCCAGGAAAAACCAGGTCTCCATCACAGGCCCTCCATGTCCACTTCCAGGTCACTTACTTGGTACAGATCCCAGGAAAAACCAGGTCTCCATCACAGGCCCTCCAAGTCCACTTCCAGGTCACTTACTTTGTACAGATCCCAGGAAAAACCAGATCCCCATCACAGGCCCTCCAAGTCCACCTCCACATCACTTACATTGAACAGATCCCAGGAAAAACCAGGTCTCCATCACAGGCGCTCTATGGCCACTTTCAGGTCACTTACTTTGTACAGATCCCAGGAAAAAACAGGTCTCCATCACAGGCCCTCAAAGTCCACTTCCAGATCACTTACGTTGCAAAGATCCCAGGAAAAACCAGGTCTCCATCACAGGCACTCTATGTCCACTTCCACATCACTTACTTTGTACAGATCCCAGGAAAAAACAGGTCTCCATCACAGGCGCTCTATGGCCACTTCCAGGTCACTTACCGTGTACAGATCCCAGGAAAAACCAGGTCTCCATCACAAGCCCTCCAAGTCCACCTCCACGCCACTTACTTTCTACAGACAGCGGGGCAATCCAGGTCTCCAGCATAGACGCTCCAAGTCCACTTCCAGGTCACTTACTTTGTACAGATCCCAGGAAAAACCAGGTCTCCATCACAGGCCCTCCAAGTCCACTTCCAGATCACTTAGGTTGCAAAGATCCCAGGAAAAACCAGGACTCCATCACAGGCGCTCTAAGTCCATCTCGAGGCCACTTACTTTCTACACAACATGGGCACATCAAGGCCTGCAGCACAGACCCTCCATGTCCACGTCCACCCCACTTACCTTGTACAGATCCCAGGAAAAACCAGGTCTCCATCACAGGCCCTCCATGTCCACTTCCAGGTCACTTACCTTGTACAGATCCCAGGAAAAACCAGGTCTCCATCACAGGCCCTCAAAGTCCACTTCCAGGTCACTTACGTTGTACAGATCCCAGGAAAAACCAGGTCTCCATCACAGGCCCTCCATGTGCACTTCCAGGTCACTTACCTTGTACAGATCCCAGGAAAAACCAGGTCTCCATCACAGGCCCTCCAAGTCCACTTCCAGGTCACTTACTTTGTACAGATCCCAGGAAAAAC
This sequence comes from Lichenostomus cassidix, assembly GCF_008360975.1. Classification (NCBI taxonomy): domain Eukaryota; kingdom Metazoa; phylum Chordata; class Aves; order Passeriformes; family Meliphagidae; genus Lichenostomus; species Lichenostomus cassidix. Next base: position 3,403,079 of record NW_028147553.1, read on the forward strand.
CAGGTCTCCATCACAGGCCCTCCAAGTCCACTTCCAGGTCATTTACTTTGAAAAGATCCCAGGAAAAACCAGGTCTCCAGCATAGACGCTCCAAGTCCACCTCCACGCCACTTACTTTCTACAGACTGCGGGGCAATCCAGGTCTCCAGCATAGACCCTCCAAGTCCACTCCACATCACTGACTTTGTACAAATCCCAGGAAAAAACAGGTCTCCATCACAGGCCCTCCATGTCCACTTCCAGGTCACTTACCTTGTACAGATCCCAGGAAAAACCAGGTCTCCATCTGTCCTAGGTTGCAATATTGATGTAGTTAAGTATTCTATTACCACTAGCTGTGGGCCATTAGCTGCTATCACCCACTCCGGATGACAGGCAATGGGCCATCTGTTAGCTATTATCACTTGCTAACGACCCACCCCGCATGACAGGCAATGGGCCATCAGGGACCCACCGTGTGACTCATGGACTTATCTCATCCCATTGTGAGATGCTCTGCCGAGGAGGGAGGAGCCAGGTGTTCCCACCTGGATATAACCTGGCCCTGGAACTGCCTGAGCTAGCCCTGTCTACTGGGTTCCCAGAGGACCAGAGCTACCACTGGATCTTCAGCTGGAGACTAGACCTTCACAGGATCACCGCTTCAACTGGACTACTTCAGTTGGACTGCTACTACCACCCTAACAGGGTGTTAGGTTGTATCTGACTTTGTCAGTGCTTTTCCTTGTATTATTTCACTTATTTTTAATTTCAATCTTGACTTGTGATCTCCCACTGGTTTGTTTTAAAACCAATACACCATCACAGGCCCTCCAAGTCCACTTCCAGGTCACTTACTTTGTACAGATCCCAGGAAAAACCAGGTCTCCATCACAGGCCCTCCATGTCCACTTCCAGGTCACTTACTTTGTACAGATCCCAGGAAAAACCAGATCCCCATCACAGGCACTCTATGTCCACTTCCACATCACTTACTTTGTACAGATCCCAGGAAAAACCAGGTCTCCATCAGAGGCGCTCTATGGCCACTTCCAGGTCACTTACTTTGTACAGATCCCAGGAAAAACCAGGTCTCCATCACAGGGCGCTCTAAGTCCATCTCGAGGCCACTTACTTTCTACACAGCATGGGCACATCAAGGCCTCCAGCACTGACGCTCTAAGTCCACACCCACCCCACTTACCTTGTACAGATCCCAGGAAAAACCAGGTCTCCATCACAGGCGCTGCAAGTCCACTTCCAGGTCACTTACTTTGTACAGATCCCAGGAAAAACCAGGTCTCCATCACAAGCCCTCCAAGTCCACCTCCACGCCACTTACTTTCTACAGACTGCGGGGCAATCCAGGTCTCCAGCATAGACCCTCCAAGTCCACTCCACATCACTGACTTTGTACAGATCCCAGGAAAAAACAGGTCTCCATCACAGGCCCTCCAAGTCCACTTCCAGGTCACTTACTTTCTACAGACTGCAGGAAAAACCAGGTCCCCATCACAGGCGCTCCATGTCCACTTCCAGGTCACTTACTTTGTACAGATCCCAGGAAAAACCAGGTCCCCATCACAGGCCCTCCAAGTCCACTTCCAGGTCACTTACTTTGTACAGATCCCAGGAAAAACCAGGTCTCCATCACAGGCCCTCAAAGTCCACTTCCAGGTCACTTACGTTGCAAAGATCCCAGGAAAAACCAGGTCTCCATCACAGGCGCTCTAAGTCCATCTCAAGGCCACTTACTTTCTACACAGCATGGGCACATCAAGGCCTCCAGTACAGACGCTCTAAGTCCACGTCCACCCCACTTACCTTGTACAGATGCCAGGAAAAACCAGGTCTCCATCACCGGCACTCTATGTCCACTTCCAGGTCACTTACCTTGTACAGATCCCAGGAAAAACCAGGTCTCCATCACAGGCCCTCCATGTCCACTTCCAGGTCACTTACTTGGTACAGATCCCAGGAAAAACCAGGTCTCCATCACAGGCCCTCCATGTCCACTTCCAGGTCACTTACTTTGTACAGATCCCAGGAAAAACCAGGTCTCCATCACAGGCCCTCCATGTCCACTTCCAGGTCACTTACCTTGTACAGATCCCAGGAAAAACCAGGTCTCCATCACAGGCCCTCCATGTCCACTTCCAGGTCACTTACCTTGTACAGATCCCAGGAAAAACGAGGTCTCCATCACAGGCCCTCCATGTCCACTTCCAGGTCACTTACCTTGTACAGATCCCAGGAAAAACCAGGTCTCCAGCATAGACGCTCCAAGTCCACCTCCACGCCACTTACTTTCTACAGACTGTGGGGCAATCCAGGTCTCCAGCATAGACACTCCAAGTCCACTCCACATCACTGACTTTGTACAGATCCCAGGAAAAAACAGGTCTCCATCACAGGCCCTCCATGTCCACCTCCACGCCACTTACCTTGTACAGATCCCAGGAAAAACCAGGTCTCCATCACAGGCCCTCCATGTCCACTTCCAGGTCACTTACCTTGTACAGATCCCAGGAAAAACCAGGTCTCCATCACAGGCCCTCCAAGTCCACTTCCAGGTCACTTACCTTGTACAGATCCCAGAAAAAACAGGTCTCCATCACAGGCCCTCCAAGTCCACTTCCAGGTCACTTACTTTGTACAGATCCCAGGAAAAACCAGGTCTCCATCACAGGCCCTCCAAGTCCACTTCCAGGTCACTTACCTTGTACAGATCCCAGGAAAAACCAGGTCTCCAGCATAGACACTCCAAGTCCACCTCCACGCCACTTACTTTCTACAGACCGCGGGGCAATCCAGGTCTCCATCACAGGCGCTCTATGGCCACTTCCAGGTCACTTACCTTGTACAGATGCTAGGAAAAACCAGGTCTCCATCACCGGCGCTCTATGTCCACTTCCAGGTCACTTACTTTGTACAGATCCCAGGAAAAACCAGGTCTCCATCACAGGCCCTCCATGTCCACTTCCAGGTCACTTACCTTGTACAGATCCCAGGAAAAACCAGGTCTCCATCACAGGCCCTCCATGTCCACTTCCAGGTCACTTACCTTGTACAGATCCCAGGAAAAACCAGGTCGCCAGCATAGACACTCCAAGTCCACCTCCACGCCACTTACTTTCTACAGACCGCGGGGCAATCTAGGTCTCCAGCATAGACGCTCCAAGTCCACTTCCAGGCCACTTACTTTGTACAGATCCCCGGAAAAACTAGGTCTCCATCACAGGCGCTCTATGTCCTTTTCCAGGTCACTTACTTTGTACAGATCCCAGGAAAAACCAGGTCTCCATCACAGGCCCTCCATGTCCACTTCCAGGTCATTTACTTTGTACAGATCCCAGGAAAAACCAGGTCTCCATCACAGGCCCTCCAAGTCCACTTCCAGGTGACTTACTTTGTACAGATCCCAAGAAAAAACAGGTCCCCATCACAGGCGCTCCAAGTCCACTCCACATAACTTACTTTGTTCAGATCCCAGGAAAAAACAGGTTCCCATCACAGGCCCTCCAAGTCCACTCCACATCATTTACTTTGTACAGATCCCAGGAAAAACCAGGTCTCCATCACAGGCGCTCTATGGCCACTTCCAGCTCACTTACTTTGTACAGATACCAGGAAAAACCAGGTCTCCATCACAGGCCCTCCATGTCCACTTCCAGGTCACTTACCTTGTACAGATCCCAGGAAAAACCAGGTCTCCATCACAGGCCCTCCAAGTCCACCTCCACGCCACTTACTTTCTACAGACAGCGGGGCAATCCAGGTCTCCAGCATAGACGCTCCAAGTCCACTCCACATCACTGACTTTGTACAGATCCCAGGAAAAACCAGGTCTCCATCACAGGCCCTCCATGTCCACCTCCACGCCACTTACCTTGTACAGATCCCAGGAAAAACCAGGTCTCCATCACAGGCCCTCCATGTCCACTTCCAGGTCACTTACCTTGTACAGATCCCAGGAAAAACGAGGTCTCCATCACAGGCGCTCCAAGTCCACTTCCAGGTCACTTACTTGGTACAGATCCCAGGAAAAACCAGGTCTCCGTCACAGGCCCTCCATGTCCACTTCCAGGTCACTTACATTGTACAGATCCCAGGAAAAACCAGGTCTCCATCACAGGCCCTCCAAGTCCACCTCCACGCCACTTACTTTCTACAGACTGCGGGGCAATCCAGGTCTCCAGCATAGACCCTCCAAGTCCACTCCACATCACTGACTTTGTACAGATCCCAGGAAAAAACAGGTCTCCATCACAGGCCCTCCATGTCCACCTCCACGCCACTTACTTTGTACAGATCGCTGGTAAATCCAGGTCTCCATCATAGGCGCTCCAAGTCCACTTCCAGGTCACTTACTTTGTACAGATCCCAGGAAAAACCAGGTCTCCATCACAGGCGCTCCATGTCCTTTTCCAGGTCACTTACTTTGTACAGATCCCAGGAAAAACCAGGTCTCCATCACAGGCCCTCAAAGTCCACTTCCAGGTCATTCACTTTGTACAGATCCCAGGAAAAAACAGGTCCCCATCACAGGCCCTCCAAGTCCACTCCACATCACTTACTTTGTACAGATCCCAGGAAAAAACAGGTCCCCATCACAGGCCCTCCAAGTCCACTCCACATCATTTACTTTGTACAGATCCCAGGAAAAACCAGGTCTCCATCACAGGCCCTCCATGTCCACTTCCAGGTCACTTACCTTGTACAGATCCCAGGAAAAACCAGGTCTCCATCACAGGCCCTCCAAGTCCACCTCCACGCCACTTACTTTCTACAGACAGCGGGGCAATCCAGGTCTCCAGCATAGACGCTCCAAGTCCACTCCACATCACTGACTTTGTACAGATCCCAGGAAAAAACAGGTCTCCATCACAGGCCCTCCATGTCCACTTCCACGCCACTTACCTTGTACAGATCCCAGGAAAAACCAGGTCTCCATCACAGGCCCTCCATGTCCACTTCCAGGTCACTTACTTTGTACAGATCCCAGGAAAACCAGGTCTCCATCACAGGCCCTCCAAGTCCACTTCCAGGTCACTTACTTTGTACAGATCCCAGGAAAAACCAGGTCTCCATCACAGGCGCTCTAAGTCCATCTCAAGGCCACTTACTTTCTACACAGCATGTGAACATCATGGCCTCCAGCACAGACGCTCTTAGTCCACGTCCACCCCACTTACTTTGTACAGATGCCAGGAAAAACCAGGTCTCCATCACCGGCACTCTATGTCCACTTCCAGGTCACTTACTTTGTACAGATCCCAGGAAAAACCAGGTCCCCATCACAGGCCCTCCATGTCCACCTCCAGGTCACTTACTTTGTACAGATCCCAGGAAAAACCAGGTCTCCATCACAGGCCCTCCATGTCCACTTCCAGGTCACTTACCTTGTACAGATCCCAGGAAAAACCAGGTCTCCATCACAGGCCCTCCATGTCCACTTCCAGGTCACTTACCTTGTACAGATCCCAGGAAAAACCAGGTCTCCAGCATAGACGCTCCAAGTCCACCTCCACGCCACTTACTTTCTACAGACCGCGGGGCAATCCAGGTCTCCAGCATAGACGCACCAAGTCCACTTCCAGGTCACTTACTTTGTACAGATCCCAGGAAAAAACAGGTCTCCATCACAGGCCATCCAAGTCCACTTCCAGGTCACTTACTTTGTACAGATCCCAGGAAAAACCAGGTCTCCATCTCAGGCCCTCCATGTCCACTTCCAGGTCACTTACCTTGTACAGATCCCAGGAAAAACCAGGTCTCCATCACAGGCCCTCCAACTCCACCTCCACGCCATTTACTTTCTACAGACAGCGGGGCAATCCAGGTCTCCAGCATAGACGCTCCATGTCCACTTCCAGGTCACTTACTTTGTACAGATCCCAGGAAAAACCAGGTCTCCATCACAGGCGCTCTAAGTCCATCTCGAGGCCACTTACTTTCTACACAGCATGGGCACATCAAGGCCTCCAGCACAGACGCTCTAAGTCCACACCCACCCCACTTACCTTGTACAGATCCCAGGAAAAAACAGGTCCCCATCACAGGACCTCCAAGTCCACTCCACGTCACTTACTTTGTACAGATCCCAGGAAAAAACCAGGTCTCCATCACAGGCACTCTATGGCCACTTCCAGGTCACTTCCTTTGTACTGATCCCAGGAAAAAACAGGTCTCCATCACAGGCCCTCCATGTCCACCTCCACGCCACTTACTTTCTACAGACCACGGGGCAATCCAGGTCTCCATCACAGGCCCTCCAAGTCCACTTCCAGGTCACTTACTTTGTACAGATCCCAAGAAAAAACAGGTCCCCATCACAGGCCCTCCAAGTCCACTCCACATCACTTACTTTGTACAGATCCCAGGAAAAAACAGGTCTCCATCACAGGCGCTCTAAGTCAATCTCGAGGCCACTTACTTTCTACACAACATGGGCACATCAAGGCCTCCAGCACAGACCCTCCATGTCCACGTCCACCCCACTTACCTTGTACAGATCCCAGGAAAAACCAGGTCTCCATCACAGGCACTCTATGTCCACTTCCACATCACTTACTTTGTACAGATCCCAGGAAAAAACAGGTCTCCATCACAGGCGCTCTATGGCCACTTCCAGGTCACTTACTTTGTACAGATCCCAGGAAAAACCAGGTCTCCATCACAGGCCCTCCAAGTCCACCTCCACGCCACTTACTTTCTACAGACAGCGGGGCAATCCAGGTCTCCAGCATAGACACTCCAAGTCCACTTCCAGGTCACTTACTTTGTACAGATCCCAGGAAAAAACAGGTCTCCATCACAGGCACTCTATGGCCACTTCCAGGTCACTTACTTTGGACAGATCCCAGGAAAAACCAGGTCTCCATCACAAGCCCTCCAAGTCCACCTCCACGCCACTTACTTTCTACAGACTGCGGGGCAATCCAGGTCTCCAGCATAGACCCTCCAAGTCCACTTCCAGGTCACTGACTTTGTACAGATCCCAGGAAAAAACAGGTCTCCATCACAGGCCCTCCAAGTCCACTTCCAGGTCACTTACTTGCTACACATCCCAGGAAAAACCAGGTCTCCATCACAGGCCCTCAAAGTCCACTTCCAGGTCACTTACGTTGCAAAGATGCCAGGAAAAACCAGGTCTCCATCACAGGCGCTCTAAGTCTATCTCAAGGCCACTTACTTTCTACACAGCATGGGCACATCAAGGCCTCCAGTACAGACGCTCTAAGTCCACGTCCACCCCACTTACCTTGTACAGATGCCAGGAAAAACCAGGTCTCCATCACCGGCACTCTATGTCCACTTCCAGGTCACTTACTTTGTACAGATCCCAGGAAAAACCAGGTCTCCATCACAGGCCCTCCATGTCCACTTCCAGGTCACTTACCTTGTACAGATCCCAGGAAAAACTAGGTCTCCATCACAGGCCCTCCAAGTCCACTTCCAGGTCACTTACTTTGTACAGATCCCAGGAAAAACCAGGTCTCCATCACAGGCCCTCCAAGTCCACTTCCAGGTCACTTACTTTGTACAGATCCCAGGAAAAACCAGGTCTCCATCACAGGCCCTCCAAGTCCACTTCCAGGTCACTTACTTTGTACAGATCCCAGGAAAAACAGGTCTCCATCACAGGCCCTCCAAGTCCACTTCCAGGTCACTTACCTTGTACAGATCCCAGGAAAAACCAGGTCTCCATCACAGGCCCTCCATGTCCACTTCCAGGTCACTTACCTTGTAGAGATCCCAGGAAAAACCAGGTCTCCAGCATAGACGCTCCAAGTCCACCTCCACGCCACTTACTTTCTACAGACTGCGGGGCAATCCAGGTCTCCAGCATAGACCCTCCAAGTCCACTCCACATCACTGACTTTGTACAGATCCCAGGAAAAACAGGTCTCCATCACAGGCCCTCCATGTCCACCTCCACGCCACTTACTTTGTACAGATCCCAGGAAAAACCAGGTCTCCATCACAGGCCCTCCATGTCCACTTCCAGGTCACTTACCTTGTACAGATCCCAGGAAAAACCAGGTCTCCATCACAGGCCCTCCATGTCCACTTCCAGGTCACTTACCTTGTACAGATCCCAGGAAAAACCAGGTCTCCAGCATAGACACTCCAAGTCCACCTCCACGCCACTTATTTTCTACAGACCGCGGGGCAATCCAGGTCTCCAGCATAGACGCTCTAAGTCCACTTCCAGGTCACTTACCTTGTACAGATGCTAGGAAAAACCAGGTCTCCATCACCGGCGCTCTATGTCCACTTCCAGGTCACTTACCTTGTACAGATCCCAGGAAAAACCAGGTCTCCATCACAGGCCCTCCATGTCCACTTCCAGGTCACTTACCTTGTACAGATCCCAGGAAAAAACAGGTCTCCAGCATAGACACTCCAAGTCCACCTCCACGCCACTTACTTTCTACAGACCGCGGGGCAATCCAGGTCTCCAGCATAGACGCTCTAAGTCCACTTCCAGGTCACTTACCTTGTACAGATGCTAGGAAAAACCAGGTCTCCATCACAGGCGCTCTATGTCCACTTCCAGGTCACTTACCTTGTACAGATCCCAGGAAAAACCAGGTCTCCATCACAGGCCCTCCAAGTCCACCTCCACCTCACTTACTTTCTACAGACAGCGGGGCAATCCAGGTCTCCAGCATAGACGCTCCAAGTCCACTTCCAGGTCACTTACTTTGTACAGATCCCAGGAAAAACCAGGTCTCCATCACAGGCCCTCCAAGTCCACCTCCACATCACTTACTTTGAACAGATCCCAGGAAAAACCAGGTCTCCATCACAGGCGCTCTATGTCCACTTCCACGTCACTTACTTTGTACAGATCCCAGGAAAAAACAGGTCTCCATCACAGGCCCTCAAAGTCCACTCCCAGATCACTTACGTTTCAAAGATCCCAGGAAAAACCAGGTCTCCATCACAGGCGCTCTAAGTCCATCTCGAGGCCACTTACTTTCTACACAGCATGGGCACATCAAGGCCTCCAGTACAGACGCTCTAAGTCCACACCCACCCCACTTACCTTGTACAGATCCCAGGAAAAACCAGGTCTCCATCACAGGCCCTCCATGTCCACTTCCAGGTCACTTACTTTGTACAGATCCCAGGAAAAACCAGGTCTCCATCACAGGCCCTCCAAGTCCACTTCCAGGTCACTTACCTTGTACAGATCCCAGGAAAAACCAGGTCTCCATCACAGGCCCTCCAAGTCCACTTCCAGGTCACTTACTTTGTACAGATCCCAGGAAAAACCAGGTCTCCATCACAGGCCCTCCATGTCCACTTCCAGGTCACTTACCTTGTACAGATCCCAGGAAAAACCAGGTCTCCATCACAGGCCCTCCATGTCCACTTCCAGGTCACTTACCTTGTACAGATCCCAGGAAAAACCAGGTCTCCATCACAGGCCCTCCAAGTCCACTTCCAGGTCACTTACTTTGTACAGATCCCAGGAAAAACCAGGTCTCCATCACAGGCCCTCCATATCCACTTCCAGGTCACTTACCTTTTAGAGATCCCAGGAAAAACCAGGTCTCCAGCATAGACGCTCCATGTCCACCTCCACGCCACTTACTTTCTACAGACTGCGGGGCAATCCAGGTCTCCAGCATAGACCCTCCAAGTCCACTCCACATCACTGACTTTGTACAGATCCCAGGAAAAACCAGGTCTCCATCACAGGCCCTCCATGTCCACTTCCAGGTCACTTACTTTGTACAGATCCCAGGAAAAACCAGGTCTCCATCACAGGCCCTCCATGTCCACTTCCAGGTCACTTACCTTGTACAGATCCCAGGAAAAACCAGGTCTCCATCACAGGCCCTCCAAGTCCACTTCCAGGTCACTTACTTTGTACAGATCCCAGGAAAAACCAGGTCTCCATCACAGGCACTCTATGGCCACTTCCAGGTCACTTACTTTGTACAGATGCCAGGAAAAACCAGGTCTCCATCACAAGCCCTCCAAGTCCACCTCCACGCCACTTACTTTCTACAGACTGCGGGGCAATCCAGGTCTCCATCATAGACCCTCCAAGTCCACTCCACATCACTGACTTTGTACAGATCCCAGGAAAAACCAGGTCTCCATCACAGGCCCTCCAAGTCCACTTCCAGGTCACTTACTTTGTACAGATCCCAGGAAAAACCAGGTCTCCATCACAGGCCCTCAAAGTCCACTTCCAGGTCACTTACGTTGCAAAGATCCCAGGAAAAACCAGGTCTCCATCACAGGCGCTCTATGTCCACTTCCAGGTCACTTACCTTGTACAGATCCCAGGAAAAACAAGGTCTCCATCACAGGCCCTCCATATCCACTTCCAGGTCACTTACCTTGTAGAGATCCCAGGAAAAACCAGGTCTCCAGCATAAACGCTCCAAGTCCACCTCCACGCCACTTACTTTCTACAGACTGCGGGGCAATCCAGGTCTCCAGCATAGACCCTCCAAGTCCACTCCACATCACTGACTTTGTACAGATCCCAGGAAAAAACAGGTCTCCATCACAGGCCCTCCATGTCCACCTCCACGCCACTTACCTTGTACAGATCCCAGGAAAAACCAGGTCTCCATCACAGGCCCTCCATGTCCACTTCCAGGTCACTTACCTTGTACAGATCCCAGGAAAAACCAGGTCGCCATCACAGGCCCTCCATGTCCACTTCCAGGTCACTTACCTTGTACAGATCCCAGGAAAAAACAGGTCGCCATCACAGGCCCTCCATGTCCACTTCCAAGTCACTTACCTTGTACAGATCCCAGGAAAAACCAGGTCTCCATCACAGGCCCTCCATGTCCACTTCCAGGTCACTTACCTTGTACAGATCCCAGGAAAAAACAGGTCTCCATCACAGGCCCTCCAAGTCCACTTCCAGGTCACTTACCTTGTACAGATCCCAGGAAAACCAGGTCTCCATCACAGGCCCTCCAAGTCCACTTCCAGGTCACTTACCTTGTACAGATCCCAGGAAAAACCAGGTCTCCATCACAGGCCCTCCATGTCCACTTCCAGGTCACTTACCTTGTACAGATCCCAGGAAAAACCAGGTCTCCATCACAGGCCCTCCAAGTCCACCTCCACGCCACTTACTTTCTACAGACCGCAGGGCAATCCAGGTCTCCAGCATAGGCGCTCCAAGTCCACTTCCAGGTCACTTACTTTGTACAGATCCCAGGAAAAACCAGGTCTCCATCACAGGCCCTCCATGTCCACTTCCAGGTCACTTACTTTGTACAGATCCCAGGAAAAACCAGGTCTCCATCACAGGCCCTCCAAGTCCACCTCCACGCCACTTACTTTCTACACAGGATGGGCACATCAAGGCCTCCAGCACTGACGCTCTAAGTCCACACCCACCCCACTTACCTTGTACAGATCCCAGGAAAAACCAGGTCTCCATCACAGGCGCTGCAAGTCCACTTCCAGGTCACTTACTTTGTACAGATCCCAGGAAAAACCAGGTCTCCATCACAGGCGCTCTAGGGCCACTTCCAGGTCACTTACTTTGTACAGATCCCAGGAAAAAACAGGTCTCCATCACAGGCGCTCTAAGTCCATCTCGAGGCCACTTACTTTCTACACAACATGGGCACATCAAGGCCTCCAGCACAGACCCTCCATGTCCACGTCCACCCCACTTACCTTGTACAGATCCCAGGAAAAACCAGGTCTCCATCACAGGCACTCTATGTCCACTTCCACATCACTTACTTTGTACAGATCCCAGGAAAAACCAGGTCTCCATCACAGGCGCTCTATGGCCACTTCCAGGTCACTTACTTTGTACAGATCCCAGGAAAAACCAGGTCTCCATCTCAGGCCCTCCATGTCCACTTCCAGGTCACTTACCTTGTACAGATCCCAGGAAAAACCAGGTCTCCATCACAGGCCCTCCAAGTCCACCTCCACGCCACTTACTTTCTACAGACAGCGGGGCAATCCAGGTCTCCAGCATAGACGCTCCAAGTCCACTTCCAGGTCACTTACTTTGTACAGATCCCAGGAAAAACCAGGTCTCCATCACAGGCACTCTATGGCCACTTCCAGGTCACTTACTTTGTACAGATCCCAGGAAAAACCAGGTCTCCATCACAAGCCCTCCAAGTCCACCTCCACGCCACTTACTTTCTACAGACTGCGGGGCAATCCAGGTCTCCAGCATAGACCCTCCAAGTCCACTCCACATCACTGACTTTGTACAGATCCCAGGAAAAAACAGGTCTCCATCACAGGCCCTCCAAGTCCACTTCCAGGTCACTTACTTTCTACAGATCCCAGGAAAAACCAGGTCCCCATCACAGGCGCTCTAAGTCCATCTCGAGGCCACTTACTTTCTACACAGCATGGGCACATCAAGGCCTCCAGTACAGACGCTCTAAGTCCACGTCCACCCCACTTACCTTGTACAGATGCCAGGAAAAACCAGGTGTCCATCACCGGCACTCTATGTCCATTTCCAGGTCACTTACTTTGTACAGATCCCAGGAAAAACCAGGTCTCCATCACAGGCCCTCCATGTCCACTTCCAGCTCACTTACTTTGTACAGGTCCCAGGAAAAACCAGGTCTCCATCACAGGCCCTCCATGTCCACTTCCAGGTCACTTACCTTGTACAGATCCCAGGACAAACCAGGTCTCCATCACAGGCCCTCCATGTCCACTTCCAGGTCACTTACCTTGTACAGATCCCAGGAAAAACCAGGTCTCCATCACAGGCCCTCCATGTCCACTTCCAGGTCACTTACCTTGTACAGATCCCAGGAAAAACCAGGTCTCCATCACAGGCCCTCCATATCCACTTCCAGGTCACTTACCTTGTAGAGATCCCAGGAAAAACCAGGTCTCCAGCATAGACGCTCCATGTCCACCTCCACGCCACTTACTTTCTACAGACTGCGGGGCAATCCAGGTCTCCAGCATAGACCCTCCAAGTCCACTTCACATCACTGACTTTGTACAGATCCCAGGAAAAACCAGGTCTCCATCACAGGCCCTCCAAGTCCACTTCCAGGTTACTTACTTTGTACAGATCCCAGGAAAAACCAGATCCCCATCACAGGCAATCTATGTCCACTTCCATATCACTTACTTTGTACAGATCCCAGGAAAAACCAGGTCTCCATCACAGGCGCTCTATGGCCACTTCCAGGTCACTTACTTTGTACAGATCCCAGGAAAAACCAGGTCTCCATCACAAGCCCTCCAAGTCCACCTCCACGCCACTTACTTTCTACAGACTGCGGGGCAATCCAGGTCTCCAGCATAGACCCTCCAAGTCCACTCCACATCACTGACTTTGTACAGATCCCAGGAAAAAACAGGTCTCCATCACAGGCCCTCCAAGTCCACTTCCAGGTCACTTACTTTCTACACATCCCAGGAAAAACCAGGTCCCCATCACAGGCGCTCTAAGTCCATCTCGAGGCCACTGACTTTCTACACAGCATGGGCACATCAAGGCCTCCAGCACTGACGCTCTAAGTCCACACCCACCCCACTTACCTTGTACAGATCCCAGGAAAAACCAGGTCTCCATCACAGGCGCTGCAAGTCCACTTCCAGGTCACTTACTTTGTACAGATCCCAGGAAAAACCAGGTCCCCATCACAGGCCCTCCAAGTCCACTTGCAGGTCACTAACTTTGTACAGATCCCAGGAAAAACCAGGTCCCCATCACAGGCCCTCCAAGTCCACTTCCAGGTCACTTACTTTGTACAGATCCCAGGATAAACAGGTCTCCATCACAGGCCCTCCAAGTCCACTTCCAGGTCACTTACCTTGTACAGATCCCAGGAAAAACAAGGTCTCCATCACAGGCCCTCCATATCCACTTCCAGGTCACTTACCTTGTAGAGATCCCAGGAAAAACCAGGTCTCCAGCATAAACGCTCCATGTCCACCTCCACGCCACTTACTTTCTACAGACTGCGGGGCAATCCAGGTCTCCAGCATAGACCCTCCAAGTCCACTCCACATCACTGACTTTGTACAGATCCCAGGAAAAAACAGGTCTCCATCACAGGCCCTCCATGTCCACCTCCACGCCACTTACCTTGTACAGATCCCAGGAAAAACCAGGTCTCCATCACAGGCCCTCCATGTCCACTTCCAGGTCACTTACCTTGTACAGATCCCAGGAAAAACCAGGTCGCCATCACAGGCCCTCCATGTCCACTTCCAGGTCACTTACCTTGTACAGATCCCAGGAAAAAACAGGTCTCCATCACAGGCCCTCCAAGTCCACTTCCAGGTCACTTACTTTGTACAGATCCCAGGAAAAACCAGGTCTCCATCTGTCCTAGGTTGCAATATTGATGTAGTTAAGTATTCTATTACCACCAGCTGTGGGCCATCAGCTGCTATCACCCACTCCGGATGACAGGCAATGGGCCATCCGTTAGCTATTATCACTTGCTAACGACCCACCCCGCATGACAGGCAATGGGCCATCAGGGACCCACCGTGTGACTCATGGACTTATCTCATCCCATTGTGAGATGCTCTGCCGAGGAGGGAGGAGCCAGGTGTTCCCACCTGGATATAACCTGGCCCTGGAACTGCCTGAGCTAGCCCTGTCTACTGGGTTCCCAGAGGACCAGAGCTACCACTGGATCTTCAGCTGGAGACTAGACCTTCACAGGATCACCGCTTCAACTGGACTACTTCAGTTGGACTGCTACTACCACCCTAACAGGGTGTTAGGTTGTATCTGACTTTGTCAGTGCTTTTCCTTGTATTATTTCACTTATTTTTAATTTCAATCTTGACTTGTGATCTCCCACTGGTTTGTTTTCAAACCAATACACCATCACAGGCCCTCCAAGTCCACTTCCAGGTCACTTACTTGGTACAGATCCCAGGAAAAACCAGGTCTCCATCACAGGCCCTCCATGTCCACTTCCAGGTCACTTACTTTGTACAGATCCCAGGAAAAACCAGATCCCCATCACAGGCACTCTATGTCCACTTCCACAACACTTACTTTGTACAGATCCCAGGAAAAACCAGGTCTCCATCAGAGGCGCTCTATGGCCACTTCCAGGTCACTTACTTTGTACAGATCCCAGGAAAAACCAGGTCTCCATCACAGGCCCTCCAAGTCCACCTCCACGCCACTTACTTTCTACAGACAGCGGGGCAATCCAGGTCTCCAGCATAGACGCTCCAAGTCCACTTCCAATTCACTTACTTTGTACAGATCCCAGGAAAAACCAGGTCTCCATCACAGGCACTCTATGGCCACTTCCAGGTCACTTACTTTGTACAGATCCCAGGAAAAACCAGGTCTCCATCACAAGCCCTCCAAGTCCACCTCCACGCCACTTACTTTCTACAGACTGCGGGGCAATCCAGGTCTCCAGCATAGACCCTCCAAGTCCACTCCACATCACTGACTTTGTACAGATCCCAGGAAAAAACAGGTCTCCATCACAGGCCCTCCAAGTCCACTTCCAGGTCACTTACTTTCTACAGATCCCAGGAAAAACCAGGTCCCCATCACAGGCGCTCTAAGTCCACCTCGAGGCCACTTACTTTCTACACAGCATGGGCACATCAAGGCCTCCAGCACTGACGCTCTAAGTCCACACCCACCCCACTTACCTTGTACAGATCCCAGGAAAAAACAGGTCTCCATCACAGGCGCTCCAAGTCCACTTCCAGGTCACTTACTTTGTACAGATCCCAGGAAAAACCAGGTCCCCATCACAGGCCCTCCAAGTCCACTTCCAGGTCACTTACTTTGTACAGATCCCAGGAAAAACCAGGTCTCCATCACAGGCGCTCTATGTCCACTTCCAGGTCACTTACCTTGTACAGATCCCAGGAAAAACAGGTCTCCATCACAGGCCCTCCAAGTCCACTTCCAGGTCACTTACCTTGTACAGATCCCAGGAAAAACAGGTCTCCATCACAGGCCCTCCAAGTCCACTTCCAGGTCACTTACTTTGTACAGATCCCAGGAAAAACCAGGTCTCCATCACAGGCCCTCCAAGTCCACTTCCAGGTCACTTACGTTGCAAAGATCCCAGGAAAAACCAGGTCTCCATCACAGGCGCTCTAAGTCCATCTCAAGGCCACTTACTTTCTACACAGCATGGGCACATCAAGGCCTCCAGTACAGACGCTCTAAGTCCACGTCCACCCCACTTACCTTGTACAGATGCCAGGAAAAACCAGGTCTCCATCACCGGCACTCTATGTCCACTTCCAGGTCACTTACTTTGTACAGATCCCAGGAAAAACCAGGTCTCCATCACAGGCGCTCTATGTCCATTTCCAGGTCACTTACTTTGTACAGATCCCAGGAAAAACCAGGTCTCCATCACAGGCCCTCCATGTCCACTTCCAGGTCATTTACTTTGTACAGATCCCAGGAAAAACCAGGTCTCCATCACAGGCCCTCCAAGTCCACTTCCAGGTCACTTACTTTGTACAGATCCCAGGAAAAAACAGGTCCCCATCACAGGCCCTCCAAGTCCACTCCACATCACTTACTTTGTTCAGATCCCAGGAAAAAACAGGTCCCCATCACAGGCCCTCCAAGTCCACTCCACATCATTTATTTTGTACAGATCCCAGGAAAAACCAGGTCTCCATCACAGGCCCTCCAAGTCCACCTCCACGCCACTTACTTTCTACAGACAGCGGGGCAATCCAGGTCTCCAGCATAGACGCACCAAGTCCACTTCCAGGTCACTTACTTTGTACAGATCCCAGGAAAAACCAGGTCTCCATCACAGGCACTCTATGGCCACTTCCAGGTCACTTACTTTGTACAGATCCCAGGAAAAACCAGGTCTCCATCACAAGCCCTCCAAGTCCACCTCCACGCCACTTACTTTCTACACAGGATGGGCACATCAAGGCCTCCAGCACTGACGCTCTAAGTCCACACCCACCCCACTTACCTTGTACAGATCCCAGGAAAAACCAGGTCTCCATCACAGGCGCTGCAAGTCCACTTCCAGGTCACTTACTTTCTACAGATCCCAGGAAAAACCAGGTCTCCATCACAGGCGCTCTATGGCCACTTCCAGGTCACTTACTTTGTACAGATCCCAGGAAAAAACAGGTCTCCATCACAGGCGCTCTAAGTCCATCTCGAGGCCACTTACTTTCTACACAACATGGGCACATCAAGGCCTCCAGCACAGACCCTCCATGTCCACGTCCACCCCACTTACCTTGTACAGATCCCAGGAAAAACCAGGTCTCCATCACAGGCACTCTATGTCCACTTCCACATCACTTACTTTGTACAGATCCCAGGAAAAACCAGGTCTCCATCACAGGCGCTCTATGGCCACTTCCAGGTCACTTACTTTGTACAGATCCCAGGAAAAACCAGGTCTCCATCTCAGGCCCTCCATGTCCACTTCCAGGTCACTTACCTTGTACAGATCCCAGGAAAAACCAGGTCTCCATCACAGGCCCTCCAAGTCCACCTCCACGCCACTTACTTTCTACAGACAGCGGGGCAATCCAGGTCTCCAGCATAGACGCTCCAAGTCCACTTCCAGGTCACTTACTTTGTACAGATCCCAGGAAAAACCAGGTCTCCATCACAGGCACTCTATGGCCACTTCCACGTCACTTACCTTGTACAGATCCCAGGAAAAACCAGGTCTCCATCACAAGCCCTCCAAGTCCACCTCCACGCCACTTACTTTCTACAGACTGCGGGGCAATCCAGGTCTCCAGCATAGACCCTCCAAGTCCACTCCACATCACTGACTTTGTACAGATCCCAGGAAAAAACAGGTCTCCATCACAGGCCCTCCAAGTCCACTTCCAGGTCACTTACTTTCTACAGATCCCAGGAAAAACCAGGTCCCCATCACAGGCGCTCTAAGTCCATCTCGAGGCCACTTACTTTCTACACAGCATGGGCACATCAAGGCCTCCAGTACAGACGCTCTAAGTCCACGTCCACCCCACTTACCTTGTACAGATGCCAGGAAAAACCAGGTGTCCATCACCGGCACTCTATGTCCACTTCCAGGTCACTTACTTTGTACAGATCCCAGGAAAAACCAGGTCTCCATCACAGGCCCTCCATGTCCACTTCCAGGTCACTTACTTTGTACAGGTCCCAGGAAAAACCAGGTCTCCATCACAGGCCCTCCATGTCCACTTCCAGGTCACTTACTTTGTACAGATCCCAGGAAAAACCAGGTCTCCATCACAGGCCCTCCATGTCCACTTCCAGGTCACTTACCTTGTACAGATCCCAGGAAAAACCAGGTCTCCATCACAGGCCCTCCATGTCCACTTCCAGGTCACTTACCTTGTACAGATCCCAGGAAAAACCAGGTCTCCATCACAGGCCCTCCATGTCCACTTCCAGGTCACTTACCTTGTACAGATCCCAGGAAAAACCAGGTCTCCATCACAGGCCCTCCATATCCACTTCCAGGTCACTTACCTTGTAGAGATCCCAGGAAAAACCAGGTCTCCAGCATAGACGCTCCATGTCCACCTCCACGCCACTTACTTTCTACAGACTGCGGGGCAATCCAGGTCTCCAGCATAGACCCTCCAAGTCCACTTCACATCACTGACTTTGTACAGATCCCAGGAAAAACCAGGTCTCCATCACAGGCCCTCCAAGTCCACTTCCAGGTTACTTACTTTGTACAGATCCCAGGAAAAACCAGATCCCCATCACAGGCAATCTATGTCCACTTCCATATCACTTACTTTGTACAGATCCCAGGAAAAACCAGGTCTCCATCACAGGCGCTCTATGGCCACTTCCAGGTCACTTACTTTGTACAGATCCCAGGAAAAACCAGGTCTCCATCACAAGCCCTCCAAGTCCACCTCCACGCCACTTACTTTCTACAGACTGCGGGGCAATCCAGGTCTCCAGCATAGACCCTCCAAGTCCACTCCACATCACTGACTTTGTACAGATCCCAGGAAAAACCAGGTCTCCATCACAGGCCCTCCAAGTCCACTTCCAGGTCACTTACTTTCTACACATCCCAGGAAAAACCAGGTCCCCATCACAGGCGCTCTAAGTCCATCTCGAGGCCACTGACTTTCTACACAGCATGGGCACATCAAGGCCTCCAGCACTGACGCTCTAAGTCCACACCCACCCCACTTACCTTGTACAGATCCCAGGAAAAACCAGGTCTCCATCACAGGCGCTGCAAGTCCACTTCCAGGTCACTTACTTTGTACAGATCCCAGGAAAAACCAGGTCCCCATCACAGGCCCTCCAAGTCCACTTCCAGGTCACTTACTTTGTACAGATCCCAGGAAAAAACAGGTCTCCATCACAGGCCCTCCAAGTCCACTTCCATGTCACTTACTTTGTACAGATCCCAGGAAAAACCAGGTCTCCATCACAGGCCCTCCATGTCCACTTCCAGGTCACTTACCTTGTACAGATCCCAGGAAAAACCAGGTCTCCATCACAGGCCCTCCATGTCCACTTCCAGGTCACTTACCTTGTACAGATCCCAGGAAAAACCAGGTCTCCATCACAGGCCCTCCAAGTCCACTTCCAGGTCACTTACTTTGTACAGATCCCAGGAAAAACCAGGTCTCCATCACAGGCCCTCCATATCCACTTCCAGGTCACTTACCTTGTAGAGATCCCAGGAAAAACCAGGTCTCCAGCATAGACGCTCCAAGTCCACCTCCACGCCACTTACTTTCTACAGACTGTGGGGCAATCCAGGTCTCCAGCATAGACACTCCAAGTCCACTCCACATCACTGACTTTGTACAGATCCCAGGAAAAAACAGGTCTCCATCACAGGCCCTCCATGTCCATTTCCAGGTCACTTACCTTGTACAGATCCCAGGAAAAAACAGGTCTCCATCACAGGCCCTCCAAGTCCACTTCCAGGTCACTTACTTTGTACAGATCCCAGGAAAAACCAGGTCTCCATCACAGGCACTCTATGGCCACTTCCAGGTCACTTACTTTGTACAGATGCCAGGAAAAACCAGGTCTCCATCACAAGCCCTCCAAGTCCACCTCCACGCCACTTACTTTCTACAGACTGCGGGGCAATCCAGGTCTCCATCATAGACCCTCCAAGTCCACTCCACATCACTGACTTTTACAGATCCCAGGAAAAAACAGGTCTCCATCACAGGCCCTCCAAGTCCACTTCCAGGTCACTTACTTTGTACAGATCCCAGGAAAAACCAGGTCTCCATCACAGGCCCTCAAAGTCCACTTCCAGGTCACTTACGTTGCAAAGATCCCAGGAAAAACCAGGTCTCCATCACAGGCGCTCTATGTCCACTTCCAGGTCACTTACCTTGTACAGATCCCAGGAAAAACAAGGTCTCCATCACAGGCCGTCCATATCCACTTCCAGGTCACTTACCTTGTACAGATCCCAGGAAAAACCAGGTCTCCAGCATAAACGCTCCAAGTCCACCTCCACGCCACTTACTTTCTACAGACTGCGGGGCAATCCAGGTCTCCAGCATAGACCCTCCAAGTCCACTCCACATCACTGACTTTGTACAGATCCCAGGAAAAAACAGGTCTCCATCACAGACCCTCCATGTCCACCTCCACGCCACTTACCTTGTACAGATCCCAGGAAAAACCAGGTCTCCATCACAGGCCCTCCATGTCCACTTCCAGGTCACTTACCTTGTACAGATCCCAGGAAAAACCAGGTCTCCATCACAGGCCCTCCATGTCCACTTCCAGGTCACTTACCTTGTACAGATCCCAGGAAAAACCAGGTCTCCATCACAGGCCCTCCATGTCCACTTCCAGGTCACTTACTTTGTACAGATCCCAGGAAAAACCAGGTCTCCATCACAGGCACTCTATGGCCACTTCCAGGTCACTTACTTTCTACAGATCCCAGGAAAAACCAGGTCTCCATCACAAGCCCTCCAAGTCCACCTCCACGCCACTTACTTTCTACACAGCATGGGCACATCAAGGCCTCCAGCACTGACGCTCTAAGTCCACACCCACCCCACTTACCTTGTACAGATCCCAGGAAAAACCAGGTCTCCATCACAGGCGCTGCAAGTCCACTTCCAGGTCACTTACTTTGTACAGATCCCAGGAAAAACCAGGTCCCCATCACAGGCCCTCCAAGTCCACTTCCAGGTCACTTACTTTGTACAGATCCCAGGAAAAACCAGGTCCCCATCACAGGCCCTCCAAGTCCACTTCCAGGTCACTTACTTTGTACAGATCCCAGGAAAAACCAGGTCTCCATCACAGGTGCTCTATGTCCACTTCCAGGTCACTTACTTTGTACAGCTCCCAGGATAAACAGGTCTCCATCACAGGCCCTCCAAGTCCACTTCCAGGTCACTTACTTTGTACAGATCCCAGGAAAAAACAGGTCTCCATCACAGGCCCTCCAAGTCCACTTCCAGGTCACTTACTTGCTACACATCCCAGGAAAAACCAGGTCTCCATCACAGGCCCTCAACGTCCACTTCCAGGTCACTTACGTTGCAAAGATCCCAGGAAAAACCAGGTCTCCATCACAGGCGCTCTAAGTCCATCTCAAGGCCACTTACTTTCTACACAGCATGGGCACATCAAGGCCTCCAGTACAGACGCTCTAAGTCCACGTCCACCCCACTTACCTTGTACAGATGCCAGGAAAAACCAGGTCTCCATCACAGGCCCTCCATGTCCACTTCCAGGTCACTTACTTTGTACAGATCCCAGGAAAAACCAGGTCTCCATCACAGGCCCTCCATGTCCACCTCCATGCCACTTACCTTGTACAGATCCCAGGAAAAACCAGGTCTCCATCACAGGCCCTCCATGTCCACTTCCAGGTCACTTACCTTGTACAGATCCCAGGAAAAACCAGGTCTCCATCTGTCCTAGGTTGCAATATTGATGTAGTTACGTATTCTATTACCACCAGCTGTGGGCCATTAGCTGCTATCACCCACTCCGGATGACAGGCAATGGGCCATCTGTTAGCTATTATCACTTGCTAACGACCCACCCCGCATGACAGGCAATGGGCCATCAGGGACCCACCGTGTGACTCATGGACTTATCTCATCCCATTGTGAGATGCTCTGCCGAGGAGGGAGGAGCCAGGTGTTCCCACCTGGATATAACCTGGCCCTGGAACTGCCTGAGCTAGCCCTGTCTACTGGGTTCCCAGAGGACCAGAGCTACCACTGGATCTTCAGCTGGAGACTAGACCTTCACAGGATCACCGCTTCAACTGGACTACTTCAGTTGGACTGCTACTACCACCCTAACAGGGTGTTAGGTTGTATCTGACTTTGTCAGTGCTTTTCCTTGTATTATTTCACTTATTTTTAATTTCAATCTTGACTTGTGATCTCCCACTGGTTTGTTTTCAAACCAATACACCATCACAGGCCCTCCAAGTCCACTTCCAGGTCACTTACTTGGTACAGATCCCAGGAAAAACCAGGTCTCCATCACAGGCCCTCCATGTCCACTTCCAGGTCACTTACTTTGTACAGATCCCAGGAAAAACCAGATCCCCATCACAGGCACTCTATGTCCACTTCCACAACACTTACTTTGTACAGATCCCAGGAAAAACCAGGTCTCCATCAGAGGCGCTCTATGGCCACTTCCAGGTCACTTACTTTGTACAGATCCCAGGAAAAACCAGGTCTCCATCTCAGGCCCTCCATGTCCACTTCCAGGTCACTTACCTTGTACAGATCCCAGGAAAAACCATGTCTCCATCACAGGCCCTCCAAGTCCACCTCCACGCCACTTATTTCTACAGACAGCGGGGCAATCCAGGTCTCCAGCACAGACGCTCCAAGTCCACTTCCAATTCACTTACTTTGTACAGATCCCAGGAAAAACCAGGTCTCCATCACAGGCACTCTATGGCCACTTCCAGGTCACTTACTTTGTACAGATCCCAGGAAAAACCAGGTCTCCATCACAAGCCCTCCAAGTCCACCTCCACGCCACTTACTTTCTACAGACTGCGGGGAAATCCAGGTCTCCAGCATAGACCCTCCAAGTCCACTCCACATCACTGACTTTGTACAGATCCCAGGAAAAAACAGGTCTCCATCACAGGCCCTCCAAGTCCACTTCCAGGTCACTTACTTTCTACAGATCCCAGGAAAAACCAGGTCCCCATCACAGGCGCTCTAAGTCCATCTCGAGGCCACTTACTTTCTACACAGCATGGGCACATCAAGGCCTCCAGCACTGACGCTCTAAGTCCACACCCACCCCACTTACCTTGTACAGATCCCAGGAAAAACCAGGTCTCCATCACAGGCGCTGCAAGTCCACTTCCAGGTCACTTACTTTGTACAGATCCCAGGAAAAACCAGGTCCCCATCACAGGCCCTCCAAGTCCACTTCCAGGTCACTTACTTTGTACAGATCCCAGGAAAAACCAGGTCTCCATCACAGGCGCTCTATGTCCACTTCCAGGTCACTTACCTTGTACAGATCCCAGGAAAAACCAGGTCTCCATCACAGGCCCTCAAAGTCCACTTCCAGGTCACTTACGTTGCAAAGATCCCAGGAAAAACCAGGTCTCCATCACAGGCGCTCTATGTCCACTTCCAGGTCACTTACCTTGTACAGATCCCAGGAAAAACAAGGTCTCCATCACAGGCCCTCCATATCCACTTCCAGGTCACTTACCTTGTAGAGATCCCAGGAAAAACCAGGTCTCCAGCATAAACGCTCCAAGTCCACCTCCACGCCACTTACTTTCTACAGACTGCGGGGCAATCCAGGTCTCCAGCATAGACCCTCCAAGTCCACTCCACATCACTGACTTTGTACAGATCCCAGGAAAAAACAGGTCTCCATCACAGGCCCTCCATGTCCACCTCCACGCCACTTACCTTGTACAGATCCCAGGAAAAACCAGGTCTCCATCACAGGCCCTCCATGTCCACTTCCAGGTCACTTACCTTGTACAGATCCCAGGAAAAACCAGGTCGCCATCACAGGCCCTCCATGTCCACTTCCAGGTCACTTACCTTGTACAGATCCCAGGAAAAAACAGGTCTCCATCACAGGCCCTCCATGTCCACTTCCAGGTCACTTACTTTGTACAGATCCCAGGAAAAACCAGGTCTCCATCACAGGCCCTCCATGTCCACTTCCAGGTCACTTACCTTGTACAGATCCCATGAAAAAACAGGTCTCCATCACAGGCCCTCCAAGTCCACTTCCAGGTCACTTACCTTGTACAGATCCCAGGAAAAACCAGGTCTCCATCACAGGCCCTCCATGTCC
Source organism: Lichenostomus cassidix (assembly GCF_008360975.1). Taxonomy (NCBI): domain Eukaryota; kingdom Metazoa; phylum Chordata; class Aves; order Passeriformes; family Meliphagidae; genus Lichenostomus; species Lichenostomus cassidix. The sequence goes on from NW_028147553.1 coordinate 3,427,317, forward strand.
ACTTCCAGGTCACTTACCTTGTACAGATCCCAGGAAAAACCAGGTCTCCATCACAGGCCCTCCAAGTCCACTTCCAGGTCACTTACTTTGTACAGATCCCAGGAAAAACCAGGTCTCCATCACAGGCCCTCCAAGTCCACTTCCAGGTCACTTACTTTGTACAGATCCCAGGAAAAACCAGGTCTCCATCACAGGCACTCTATGGCCACTTCCAGGTCACTTACTTTCTACAGATCCCAGGAAAAACCAGGTCTCCATCACAAGCCCTCCAAGTCCACCTCCACGCCACTTACTTTCTACACAGGATGGGCACATCAAGGCCTCCAGCACTGACGCTCTAAGTCCACACCCACCCCACTTACCTTGTACAGATCCCAGGAAAAACCAGGTCTCCATCACAGGCGCTGCAAGTCCACTTCCAGGTCACTTACTTTGTACAGATCCCAGGAAAAACCAGGTCCCCATCACAGGCCCTCCAAGTCCACTTGCAGGTCACTAACTTTGTACAGATCCCAGGAAAAACCAGGTCCCCATCACAGGCCCTCCAAGTCCACTTCCAGGTCACTTACTTTGTACAGATCCCAGGAAAAACCAGGTCTCCATCACAGGTGCTCTATGTCCACTTCCAGGTCACTTACTTTGTACAGCTCCCAGGATAAACAGGTCTCCATCACAGGCCCTCCAAGTCCACTTCCAGGTCACTTACTTTGTACAGATCCCAGGAAAAAACAGGTCTCCATCACAGGCCCTCCAAGTCCACTTCCAGGTCACTTACTTGCTACACATCCCAGGAAAAACCAGGTCTCCATCACAGGCCCTCAACGTCCACTTCCAGGTCACTTACGTTGCAAAGATCCCAGGAAAAACCAGGTCTCCATCACAGGCGCTCTAAGTCCATCTCAAGGCCACTTACTTTCTACACAGCATGGGCACATCAAGGCCTCCAGTACAGACGCTCTAAGTCCACGTCCACCCCACTTACCTTGTACAGATGCCAGGAAAAACCAGGTCTCCATCACAGGCCCTCCATGTCCACTTCCAGGTCACTTACTTTGTACAGATCCCAGGAAAAACCAGGTCTCCATCACAGGCCCTCCATGTCCACCTCCATGCCACTTACCTTGTACAGATCCCAGGAAAAACCAGGTCTCCATCACAGGCCCTCCATGTCCACTTCCAGGTCACTTACCTTGTACAGATCCCAGGAAAAACCAGGTCTCCATCTGTCCTAGGTTGCAATATTGATGTAGTTAAGTATTCTATTACCACCAGCTGTGGGCCATTAGCTGCTATCACCCACTCCGGATGACAGGCAATGGGCCATCTGTTAGCTATTATCACTTGCTAACGACCCACCCCGCATGACAGGCAATGGGCCATCAGGGACCCACCGTGTGACTCATGGACTTATCTCATCCCATTGTGAGATGCTCTGCCGAGGAGGGAGGAGCCAGGTGTTCCCACCTGGATATAACCTGGCCCTGGAACTGCCTGAGCTAGCCCTGTCTACTGGGTTCCCAGAGGACCAGAGCTACCACTGGATCTTCAGCTGGAGACTAGACCTTCACAGGATCACCGCTTCAACTGGACTACTTCAGTTGGACTGCTACTACCACCCTAACAGGGTGTTAGGTTGTATCTGACTTTGTCAGTGCTTTTCCTTGTATTATTTCACTTATTTTTAATTTCAATCTTGACTTGTGATCTCCCACTGGTTTGTATTCAAACCAATACACCATCACAGGCCCTCCAAGTCCACTTCCAGGTCACTTACTTTGTACAGATCCCAGGAAAAACCAGGTCTCCATCACAGGCCCTCCATGTCCACTTCCAGGTCACTTACTTTGTACAGATCCCAGGAAAAACCAGATCCCCATCACAGGCACTCTATGTCCACTTCCACAACACTTACTTTGTACAGATCCCAGGAAAAACCAGGTCTCCATCAGAGGCGCTCTATGGCCACTTCCAGGTCACTTAGTTTGTACAGATCCCAGGAAAAACCAGGTCTCCATCTCAGGCCCTCCATGTCCACTTCCAGGTCACTTACCTTGTACAGATCCCAGGAAAAACCAGGTCTCCATCACAGGCCCTCCAAGTCCACCTCCACGCCACTTACTTTCTACAGACAGCGGGGCAATCCAGGTCTCCATCACAGGCCCTCCAAGTCCACCTCCACGCCACTTACTTTCTACAGACAGCGGGGCAATCCAGGTCTCCAGCATAGACCCTCTAAGTCCACTCCACATCACTGACTTTGTACAGATCCCAGGAAAAAACAGGTCTCCATCACAGGCATTCTATGGCCACTTCCAGGTCACTTACTTTGTACAGATCCCAGGAAAAACCAGGTCTCCATCACAAGCCCTCCAAGTCCACCTCCACGCCACTTACTTTCTACAGACTGCGGGGCAATCCAGGTCTCCAGCATAGACCCTCTAAGTCCACTCCACATCACTGACTTTGTACAGATCCCAGGAAAAAACAGGTCTCCATCACAGGCCCTCCAAGTCCACTTCCAGGTCACTTACTTTCTACAGATCCCAGGAAAAACCAGGTCCCCATCACAGGCGCTCTAAGTCCATCTCGAGGCCACTTACTTTCTACACAGCATGGGCACATCAAGGCCTCCAGCACTGACGCTCTAAGTCCACACCCACGCCACTTACCTTGTACAGATCCCAGGAAAAACCAGGTCTCCATCACAGGCGCTGCAAGTCCACTTCCAGGTCACTTACTTTGTACAGATCCCAGGAAAAACCAGGTCCCCATCACAGGCCCTCCAAGTCCACTTCCAGGTCACTTACCTTGTACAGATCCCAGGAAAAACCAGGTCTCCATCACAGGCCCTCCAAGTCCACTTCCAGGTCACTTACTTTGTACAGATCCCAGGAAAAACCAGGTCTCCATCACAGGCCCTCCAAGTCCACTTCCAGGTCACTTACTTGGTACAGATCCCAGGAAAAACCAGGTCTCCATCACAGGCCCTCAAAGTCCACTTCCAGGTCACTTACGTTGCAAAGATCCCAGGAAAAACCAGGTCTCCATCACAGGCGCTCTAAGTCCATCTCAAGGCCACTTACTTTCTACACAGCATGGGCACATCAAGGCCTCCAGTACAGACGCTCTAAGTCCACGTCCACCCCACTTACCTTGTACAGATGCCAGGAAAAACCAGGTCTCCATCACCGGCACTCTATGTCCACTTCCAGGTCACTTACTTTGTACAGATCCCAGGAAAAACCAGGTCTCCATCACAGGCCCTCCATGTCCACTTCCAGGTCACTTACCTTGTACAGATCCCAGGAAAAACCAGGTCTCCATCACAGGCCCTCCAAGTCCACTTCCAGGTCATTTACTTTGAAAAGATCCCAGGAAAAACCAGGTGTCCATCACAGGCCCTCCAAGTCCACTTCCAGGTCACTTACTTTGTACAGATCCCAGGAAAAACCAGGGCCCCATCACAGGCCCTCCAAGTCCACTCCACATCACTTACTTTGTTCAGATCCCAGGAAAAAACAGGTCCCCATCACAGGCCCTCCAAGTCCACTCCACATCATTTACTTTGTACAGATCCCAGGAAAAACCAGGTCTCCATCACAGGCGCTCTATGGCCACTTCCAGCTCACTTACTTGGTACAGATCCCAGGAAAAAACAGGTCTCCATCACAGGCCCTCCATGTCCACTTCCAGGTCACTTACCTTGTACAGATCCCAGGAAAAACCAGGTCTCCATCACAGGCCCTCCAAGTCCACCTCCACGCCACTTACTTTCTACAGACAGCGGGGCAATCCAGGTCTCCAGCATAGACGCTCCAAGTCCACCTCCAGGTCACTTACTTTGTACAGATCCCAGGAAAAACCAGGTCTCCATCACAGGCACTCTATGGCCACTTCCAGGTCACTTACTTTGTACAGATCCCAGGAAAAACCAGGTCCCCATCACAAGCCCTCCAAGTCCACCTCCACGCCACTTACTTTCTACAGACTGCGGGGCAATCCAGGTCTCCAGCATAGACCCTCCAAGTCCACTCCACATCACTGACTTTGTACAAATCCCAGGAAAAAACAGGTCTCCATCACAGGCCCTCCATGTCCACTTCCAGGTCACTTACCTTGTACAGATCCCAGGAAAAACCAGGTCTCCATCTGTCCTAGGTTGCAATATTGATGTAGTTAAGTATTCTATTACCACCAGCTGTGGGCCATCAGCTGCTATCACCCACTCCGGATGACAGGCAATGGGCCATCCGTTAGCTATTATCACTTGCTAACGACCCACCCCGCATGACAGGCAATGGGCCATCAGGGACCCACCGTGTGACTCATGGACTTATCTCATCCCATTGTGAGATGCTCTGCCGAGGAGGGAGGAGCCAGGTGTTCCCACCTGGATATAACCTGGCCCTGGAACTGCCTGAGCTAGCCCTGTCTACTGGGTTCCCAGAGGACCAGAGCTACCACTGGATCTTCAGCTGGAGACTAGACCTTCACAGGATCACCGCTTCAACTGGACTACTTCAGTTGGACTGCTACTACCACCCTAACAGGGTGTTAGGTTGTATCTGACTTTGTCAGTGCTTTTCCTTGTATTATTTCACTTATTTTTAATTTCAATCTTGACTTGTGATCTCCCACTGGTTTGTTTTCAAACCAATACACCATCACAGGCCCTCCAAGTCCACTTCCAGGTCACTTACTTGGTACAGATCCCAGGAAAAACCAGGTCTCCATCACAGGCCCTCCATGTCCACTTCCAGGTCACTTACCTTGTACAGATCCCAGGAAAAACCAGGTCGCCAGCATAGACACTCCAAGTCCACCTCCACGCCACTTACTTTCTACAGACCGCGGGGCAATCCAGGTCTCCAGCATAGACGCTCCAAGTCCACTTCCAGGTCACTTACTTTGTACAGATCCCAGGAAAAACCAGGTCTCCATCACAGGCCCTCCAAGTCCACTTCCAGGTCACTTACCTTGTACAGATCCCAGGAAAAAACAGGTCTCCATCACAGGCCCTCCAAGTCCACTTCCAGGTCACTTACTTGCTACACATCCCAGGAAAAACCAGGTCTCCATCACAGGCACTCTATGGCCACTTCCAGGTCACTTACGTTGCAAAGATCCCAGGAAAAACCAGGTCTCCATCACAGGCGCTCTAAGTCCATCTCAAGGCCACTTACATTCTACACAGCATGGGCACATCAAGGCCTCCAGCACAGACGCTCTAAGTCCACGTCCACCCCACTTACCTTGTACAGATGCCAGGAAAAACCAGGTCTCCATCACCAGCACTCTATGTCCACTTCCAGGTCACTTACTTTGTACAGATCCCAGGAAAAACCAGGTCTCCATCACAGGCCCTCCATGTCCACTTCCAGGTCACTTACCTTGTACAGATCCCAGGAAAAACCAGGTCTCCAGCATAGACGCTCCAAGTCCACCTCCACGCCACTTACTTTCTACAGACCGCGGGGCAATCCAGGTCTCCATCACAGGCGCTCTATGTCCTTTTCCAGGTCACTTACCTTGTACAAATCCCAGGAAAAACCAGGTCTCCATCACAGGCCCTGCATGTCACTTCCAGGTCACTTACCTTGTACAGATCCCAGGAAAAACCAGGTCTCCATCACAGGCCCTCCAAGTCCACTTCCAGGTCACTTACTTTGTACAGATCCCAGGAAAAACCAGGTCTCCATCACAGGCCCTCCAAGTCCACTTCCAGGTCACTTACTTTGTACAGATCCCAGGAAAAACCAGGTCTCCATCACAGGCCCTCCATGTCCACTTCCAGGTCACTTACCTTGTACAGATCCCAGGAAAAACCAGGTCGCCAGCATAGACACTCCAAGTCCACCTCCACGCCACTTACTTTCTACAGACCGCGGGGCAATCCAGGTCTCCAGCATAGACGCTCAAAGTCCACTTCCAGGTCACTTACTTTGTACAGATCCCAGGAAAAACTAGGTCTCCATCACAGGCGCTCTATGTCCTTTTCCAGGTCACTTACTTTGTACAGATCCCAGGAAAAACCAGGTCTCCATCACAGGCGCTCTATGTCCACTTCCAGGTCACTTACTTTGTACAGATCCCAGGATAAACCAGGACTCCAACACAGGCCCTCCATGTCCACTTCCAGGTCACTTACTTTGTACAGATCCCAGGAAAAACCAGATCCCCATCACAGGCCCTCCAAGTCCACCTCCACATCACTTACTTTGAACAGATCCCAGGAAAAACCAGGTCTCCATCACAGGCGCTCTATGGCCACTTCCAGGTCACTTACTTTGTACAGATCCCAGGAAAAACCAGGTCTCCATCACAGGCCCTCAAAGTCCACTTCCAGGTCACTTACGTTGCAAAGATCCTAGGAAAAACCAGGTCTCCATCACAGGCGCTCTAAGTCCATCTCAAGGCCACTTACTTTCTACACAGCATGGGCACATCAAGGCCTCCAGCACAGACGCTCTAAGTCCACGTCCACCCCACTTACCTTGTACAGATCCCAGGAAAAAACAGGTCCCCATCACAGGACCTCCAAGTCCACTCCACGTCACTTACTTTGTACAGACCACGGGGCAATCCAGGTCTCCATCACAGGCCCTCCAATTCCACTTCCAGGTCACTTACCTTGTACAGATCCCAGGAAAAACCAGGTCTCCATCACAGGCCCTCCAAGTCCACTTCCAGGTCACTTACTTTGTACAGATCCCAAGAAAAAACAGGTCCCCATCACAGGCCCTCAAAGTCCATCTCGAGGCCACTTACTTTCTACACAACATGGGCACATCAAGGCCTCCAGCACAGACGCTCCATGTCCACGTCCACCCCACTTACCTTGTAGAGATCCCAGGAAAAACCAGGTCTCCATCACAGGCACTCTATGTCCACTTCCACATCACTTACTTCGTACAGATCCCAGGAAAATACAGGTCTCCATCACAGGCGCTCTATGGCCACTTCCAGGTCACTTACTTTGTACAGATCCCAGGAAAAACCAGGTCTCCATCTCAGGCCCTCCATGTCCACTTCCAGGTCACTTACCTTGTACAGATCCCAGGAAAAACCAGGTCTCCATCACAGGCCCTCCAAGTCCACTTCCAGGTCACTTACTTTGTACAGATCCCAGGAAAAACAGGTCTCCATCACAGGCCCTCCAAGTCCACTCCACATCACTTACTTGTTCAGATCCCAGGAAAAAACAGGTCCCCATCACAGGCCCTCCAAGTCCACTCCACATCATTTACTTTGTACAGATCCCAGGAAAAACCAGGTCTCCATCACAGGCGCTCTATGTCCTTTTCCAGGTCACTTACTTTGTACAGATCCCAGGAAAAACCAGGTCTCCATCACAGGCCCTCCAAGTCCACTTCCAGGTCACTTACTTTGTACAGATCCCAGGAAAAACCAGGTCTCCATCACAGGCGCTCTATGTCCACTTCCAGGTCACTTACTTTGTACAGATCCCAGGATAAAACAGGACTCCAACACAGGCCCTCCAAGTCCACTTCCAGGTCACTTACTTTGTACAGATCCCAGGAAAAACAGGTCTCCATCATAGGCCCTCCAAGTCCACTTCCAGGTCACTTACTTGGTACAGATCCCAGGAAAAACCAGGTCTCCATCACAGGCCCTCCATGTCCACTTCCAGGTCACTTACCTTGTACAGATCCCAGGAAAAACCAGGTCTCCATCACAGGCCCTCCATGTCCACTTCCAGGTCACTTACCTTGTACAGATCCCAGGAAAAACCAGGTCTCCATCACAGGCCCTCCAAGTCCACTTCCAGGTCACTTACTTTGTACACATCCCAGGAAAAAACAAGTCCCCATCACAGGCCCTCCAAGTCCACTTCCAGGTCACTTACTTGGTACAGATCCCAGGAAAAACCAGATCCCCATCACAGGCCCTCCAAGTCCACCTCCACATCACTTAATTTGAACAGATCCCAGGAAAAACCAGGTCTCCATCACAGGCACTCTATGTCCACTTCCACATCACTTACTTCGTACAGATCCCAGGAAAAAACAGGTCTCCATCACAGGCGCTCTATGGCCACTTCCAGGTCACTTACTTTGTACAGATCCCAGGAAAAACCAGGTCTCCATCTCAGGCCCTCCATGTCCACTTCCAGGTCACTTACCTTGTACAGATCCCAGGAAAAACCAGGTCTCCATCACAGGCCCTCCAAGTCCACCTCCACGCCACTTACTTTCTACAGACAGCGGGGCAATCCAGGCCTCCAGCATAGACGCTCCAAGTCCACTTCCAGGTCACTTACTTTGTACAGATCCCAGGAAAAACCAGGTCTCCATCACAGGCACTCTATGGCCACTTCCAGGTCACTTACTTTGTACAGATCCCAGGAAAAACCAGGTCTCCATCACAGGCCCTCCAAGTCCACTTCCAGGTCACTTACTTGCTACACATCCCAGGAAAAACCAGGTCTCCATCACAGGCACTCTATGGCCACTTCCAGGTCACTTACGTTGCAAAGATCCCAGGAAAAACCAGGTCTCCATCACAGGCGCTCTAAGTCCATCTCAAGGCCACTTACATTCTACACAGCATGGGCACATCAAGGCCTCCAGCACAGACGCTCTAAGTCCACGTCCACCCCACTTACCTTGTACAGATGCCAGGAAAAACCAGGTCTCCATCACCAGCACTCTATGTCCACTTCCAGGTCACTTACTTTGTACAGATCCCAGGAAAAACCAGGTCTCCATCACAGGCCCTCCATGTCCACTTCCAGGTCACTTACCTTGTACAGATCCCAGGAAAAACCAGGTCTCCAGCATAGACGCTCCAAGTCCACCTCCACGCCACTTACTTTCTACAGACCGCGGGGCAATCCAGGTCTCC
>NW_028147554.1:0-35454 GCF_008360975.1 Lichenostomus cassidix
CTAACCCTAACCCTAACCCTAACCCTAACCCTAACCCTAACCCTAACCCTAACCCTAACCCTAACCCTAACCCTAACCCTAACCCTAACCCTAACCCTAACCCTAACCCTAACCCTAACCCTAACCCTAACCCTAACCCTAACCCTAACCCTAACCCTAACCCTAACCCTAACCCTAACCCTAACCCTAACCCTAACCCTAACCCTAACCCTAACCCTAACCCTAACCCTAACCCTAACCCTAACCCTAACCCTAACCCTAACCCTAACCCTAACCCTAACCCTAACCCTAACCCTAACCCTAACCCTAACCCTAACCCTAACCCTAACCCTAACCCTAACCCTAACCCTAACCCTAACCCTAACCCTAACCCTAACCCTAACCCTAACCCTAACCCTAACCCTAACCCTAACCCTAACCCTAACCCTAACCCTAACCCTAACCCTAACCCTAACCCTAACCCTAACCCTAACCCTAACCCTAACCCTAACCCTAACCCTAACCCTAACCCTAACCCTAACCCTAACCCCGCCCACCGACCCCGCCCACCGCTCACCCTACCCGCCCCCGACCCCGCCCACCGACCCCGCCCACCGACGTCACCACGACCGCCCCCTGACCCCGCCCACCGACCCCGCCCACCGACGTCACCACCGACCCCGCCCCCTGACCCCGCCCACCGACCCCGCCCACCGACGTCACCACTGACCCCGCCCCCTGACTCCGCCCACCGACCCCGCCCACCGACGTCACCACTGACCCCGCCCACTGACCCCGCCCACCGACTCCGCCCACCGACGTCACCACCGACGTCACCACCGACCCCGCCCACCGACTCCGCCCACTCAATCTACACTTTTTCTGCAGACCTTCTGACTGCTCTCCTGGATAGCGTACCATGGTTGGTGTCACTTTCGTACTTCCTGTACTTATTGTGCTTATCTTTGCTACTCTGCCTCTCCTGATTGTATTGTTTGTGTCTGTTCTCCTATATGTGGTCATTGTTGTTCCTACCTTGTGCAGCATAATGACCACAATTGTGGTCATTATGGTCATGATTGTTCTCTTCTAGTACTGCTGATTGCTGTTGACATTGTCCTCATCGTCACGGGGGTGGGTATCTTCATTGTGCTTGTATAGGTGCTTGCCCTCCTGCTGCAAAGTGTCTTAATTGTCTTCCTGACGGTTCTTGCCCTCCTGCTGCGAAGTGTCTTAATTGTAGAGGAGATGAAAATCACAGGTTCCTGTAACAATGAAAATGGCAACTGAAGTTATTATGCAAATGACTAACATTATGCTAATGCAACCCTAACTATAGTAAGCACAGACTCATTCATAACTTAATCATCCTCATGATGCTAATGATAATAATTAGGCAAATGTTAGGCAAATGTGATTCTTCCTTATGGTAATGATATAGATTATGCTAAGTACCCTGACAGTGCTGATTACCCTAATTAGTCAATAACCCCAATTATGCTAACAACCCTAATAATGGTAATCATCTTAATCATACTAACAACCCTAATTATGCTAACAACCCTAATTATGCTAACAACACCCCTAATTATGCTGAGTACCCTTAGTATGCCAACTACACTCATGATGCTGATTACCCTACATAGACTAACAAATCTATATATACTAACAACATTAATGATGCCAAGCATCTGACAGACACTAATGACCTCGTGATACTAATTACCCCTAATCCTAAGCACTGTCATTACTATTGCTACTGTAACAACCCTAACCCTCGACACACCCCCTCCTCACCACCCCCCCTATTCACTGCACCTGGGCCCCTTCGCAACCCGAACCCTAGACCACGCCCCCTGACGACTCAGACCCGCCCCTTTGCAACCCGAACCCTAGACCACGCCCCCTGAACGCACCCCTAATCGTAACCCTAACCCTGATCCCTTGCACCTGAACGCACCCCCTAATCGTAACCCTAACCCTGATCCCTTGCACCTGATCCCTTGGCACTGTAGTGTCATATTACCCTCATCTATACCCTCACTGTAGCCCTAAAACCTGATCCCCTGCACCTGACCCCTTGGCCCTGTTCCCTCACCCTCATGGTGACCCTCATCCTCATCCTCACTGTAATGATGACTCCTGATCCCTACACCTGATCCCTTGTCCCTGCTCCCTCACCCCACCCTCTTCCTCACCCTCGCTATAAGCCTTTTACAGTACCCTATAACCCCTGATCCCTGCACCCGATCCCTTTACCCTACACCCCCACCCTCACCCGCGCTGTACCGAGCATGCGCGATGCCGTGGACTACCAAAATGGCGTCGGCATCGCTCGAGCATGCGCGGTACCGTGGACTACCAAAATGGCGTCGGCATCGCTCGAGCATGCGCGGTACGGACGACAACCAAAATGGCGCCCGCATCGCTCGAGCATGCGCGATACGGTGGACTACCAAAATGGCGTCGGCATCGCTCGAGCATGCGCGGTACCGTGGACTACCAAAATGGCGTCGGCATCGCTCGAGCATGCGCGGTACGGACGACAACCAAAATGGCGCCCGCATCGCTCGAGCATGCGCGGTACGGACGACGGCCAAAATGGCGTCGGCTGGCTCGAGCATGCGCAGTTGTGACGCGTTCGAAAAGGGCGGCCGCGGGGTATTCTCAGGGGGTTTAGGAACGTACCTGGCTGCCTGAACGAAATGGGCACCCCGAGAGTGCCGCCGCGGCGGCTCGCGAGCCTTGCGGGCTTGCGGGAAAGAGCGACGGCGCGGTCGGGGCGGGGGGAGCTGCCGAGATCCCTGCGTTCAGGGATACGCACCGGCGCCGTCGGCCGAACGGCGGCCACGCCCCTCGGCGCCCCGGCCCGCCCCTGGCCGCCAAGCCCCGCCCCGGCCCGCCCCTCTCCGCCCCGGCCCGCCTCTCCCCGCCCCTCGGCTCCGAGCCCCTCAAGAGGGGCCCCCCGGCGCCGCCCGCGAGACCCCTAGGAGCACCAGCGGCGGACGAGGAGCGGCGGAGCGGCGGCGGCTACGGTGAGGCAGCGGAAGGTGAGCGCCGGCGGCGGCCGGGCGGCGGCGGCAGCGGAGGGGCGGAGGAGCGACGGAGCACCGGCCGCGGAGCGCCCGGCGGCGGCGGCGGCAGCGGACGAGCGGCGGAGAACCGGCCGCGGAGCGCCAGCGGCGGCCCAGCGCCGCCCGACGCTCGGGAGCGGGCGGCGGCGCGGCGGCGCGGAGGAGCACGGCGCGGAGCGGCCCGGGCAGCGGCGGGAGCGGACGAGCGGCGGAAAACCGGCCGCGGAGCGCCGGCGGCAAAGCGCGCGACGCTCGGGGGCCGGGCGGCCCGGCGGCGGCGGCGGAGGGGCGGAGGAGCACCGGCCGCGCGGGAGGCGCCGGCGGCAGCGGCGGGGAGCGGGCGGCGGAAACCGGCCGCGGAGCGCGGCGGCCCAGCGCCGCCAGCAGCTCGAAGGCAGCGGCGCGGCAGCGGGAGCGGACGGCGGCGGAGAACCGGCCGCGGCGCGGGAGCGGACGAGCGGCGGAGAACCGGCCGCGGAGCGCCGCGGCGGCCGGCGGCGGCGGCGGGGCAGCGGCGGTGGACTGCCGGCGGCGGCCGAGCGGCGACGGCGCTCCGCGGCTGAGTGCCGGCTGCGGCGGAGCTGCGGGAGAGGTGGCGGAGCGGCGCCGGTGGAGCGGCGGGGGCGGCGGCGTGGGCGGCGGCGGCGACGGCGGAGCGCCGGCGGACTGCAGGTGAAGCCGGCGGCGACCCCGGTCGAGAGGCCGGTGGAGGCTGGGGGTCTGTTGCGCGCAGAGCGGTACAGGTTTCCTGAGTCGCCGGGGGAGCGGCGGCGCCTGCCGCCGAGGGGGGGGGGCGGCGGCAGCGGCGGCAGCAGCACTCGCCGCCGCCGATAGACAGGGGTGGGGGACCCGCCCGCCCGGGCTGCGTCTCCGGGGAGGGGAGGTGGATGTCCCGGCGGCGGCAGCAGTTTGTTTGCGGCGCAAAGGAAACGGGGACGGCCAGCCTCAGCTGCATCCCCGTGCCGGGAATCTGGGGGGGGGCCACGCCGGCCGCGGCCGCGTCCGGCGCCGGGAAGGGGGGGGGGCGCACCGACGGCGGCGGCCGCGTCCCCGCACCGGGTCCTGCGCGCTCGCGGCCCGGCTGCTCGGGTGTCTGCGGCACGGACTGACTGCGGGCTGTGGGGGCTGTCCGGTCAGCGCGGCGCCTGGGCAGGTAAGAAGGAGATACTGGAAAACAGCACGTGCTCCACACTGAGTGGCACACACATACAGGAACGTCGGGGACGATGGAACGGGCAGGGAGTGGAGGACCTGCAGCGGCTGGCCACCGCGAGGCGTGGGTGGAGCCGGTGTTCGGGGCGCTCGGGTGGAGCCTGAGCCGGGACGCTGTGCAGGTGGAGCGGCTGCTGCCGGGACGGGAGAGTGCGTAGCCCTGTTGTGTGGGCTCTGGTGCTTTCGGTGTGTTTACCAGGACCTTGAGATGGAATAGTCGCTCCTTTCAGAAAAATGCATTTTTTGGAACACTAGGTATGGCTTCTGGACTTTCGCACAGATGTACGAGCTGTTCGGCTAATGAGCATCACCACCCCCAGAAACACCTGGAGATGGTTACCTGATGAGCATCACCACCCCCAGAAACACCTGGAGACGGTTGCCTGATGAGCATCACCACCCCCAGAAACACCTGCTGACGGTTGCCTGAGGAGCAGCAACCCGGTAAGCAGCAGCTGAGTATAATAATATATCTAGTATATGTATGTTACATCAATTTTATGTATTTTATGTGGATATATGAAATATAGATATTATACATATCATATTTGGCTATAAAATGGGTAGTAGGTAATATATATTATCTGTTGGCTATATCATATGTGGTATATATGAAATATATGGAATGTATGTTAGATATTATACATATAATATATATGGTATATAATGGAATTCATATATTTGTATATGTTACTATATGTCTGATGTCTTGCATAGTATATATACATTTTATTTATAATATATATTATATGTAGAAATATATATAATTTGGTAATGGGAAAAAAAAAAAAAAGACAGGAAAAAAAGGAAAAAGCACGGATGCTAGGGAACAGAGATGCAGCCAAGGTGGCATGCTCCCTTTAAAAAAAAAAAAAAAAAAAAAAAAGAATTAATGTAAAGGCAGCATGGCAGAGGAAAGTGAAAAGACATTGAGCAAACAAACCAAAAGCACATGGAACCGAAAAATAGAAGGTGGCACGAGCTGTACGTGAGGAGCAAAGCATTGAAATGAAGGTGGAAAACCAAGGCAAGTAAAAACCATCAGATATGTACGTGACTGCAGAGGCTAAGGGAATGTTTGTACTTGTCAAAGATGGTAAGTAGGCACACAGGGGTAAGAATGAAGTCATTGTTTCCTGGTTTGGGTACTTCCTTGCTGTTCAAGTGCCTGGTAATGGTATGCAGATGTAGCAGACAGCTAAGTTTTTTACTGTCTCTCTTCTAGACAGGTTTCTTTGAACATCACAAAGTTCTCCGAGGGGAATGGCTTAGAAATGCAACACGGCAGCCTGGAAGGGAGGTGAGTCCGCTCCTACGGCGTCCCGTTGTGCGCAGGTACTGTTCATGAAGGAGCTTATAACGTTTTGTACAAATGCCTGTGAAGGAAATGATGTGGAGAAGACATACTCAGGCGGTGGGTCCTGTCACTGTCACCTGTCAGTAGGTACGAGAGACAGAAGGAGAGAGAGAGAGAAGAGAAGAGAGGAAAGGAAGATTGGAAGGACAGGTAGGGACACATAACAGGACAGCGACAGAGCATATGACCGGGCCGTGGTTCCCGGCGGGCGTTGTGATGTGGCTTAATTCCTTCGGGGAAGGCGTGCGCCGATGCCCGGGCCTGTCCCCCTGCTAAAACTGGGTCGGTGTCTGGCGGCGGGCTCCAGATCTGTCGATGCGAATGCGGTGCTGTGGTGCCAGGCCTAGGCCTGCGGAGAGTGTGCGATGCGTCGGGAAATGCTGCTAGGTAACTGTGAGGGGAAAATGGCGTGGCTGAGGACTGTGGGGCTGGGGGACGCTTTCCACAGGTGGGCCAAAGAGGATAGCTGTGGCCTGCGTGAGACGGGAGCTTATCACGTGGATCCCGAGGGCTCCCGTTCCCCCCTGAGCTGCTGGACGGTGTGTACAAACCCGCTTCCTGCGGGCATATCCTCTTCGCCCGCTGCATACTGAGGCCTAGAAGATTTGAAGTGGAGCTGCTGGCTTTGATTTAAGTGCATACATACACAGCTGTCCCACAAGGTGAGATGACCTAGGAATAATTTTTCATGCTTGTAATGTGCAAAGCAGCTGTGTGCAGGGAGCCTTTTGGATGGAGTTGTATATGGATGTTCGGTTGAGAAAGATTTATGAGTCTATGACAGAAATCCCTGAAGTGGAATTTGATGTGTATTTCATGTGGATCTTTTGGTGACTGTATTCGTGTGTTTCACAGGGCTGCCTTCATTGCGAGGGTACTGCGTCCGTGTGGAGCTACATCTGCTGGCACTGGCTGTGATTGTCAAGGCACACGTGGAGAACAAAGTGTCCTGCTGGAGCCTTCACCTCTGGCTGTCCTCTGGACGTGGATAAGGGAAGGTATGTGTCGTGTTTAAAACGTGTCAGAGTTGCCGTACTGCACGGTATGTGTTGCTGAGAAGCACACGTGGAGCATTTTTGCTTTCATGCCTGTTTAGGTAGTGAGATGGATAAGTGCCAAGACATATGTGTGTGCATACAGATCATTGTGCACAGCGTGCTTCCAAGCTTGGTGCAGTAACTGTGGCACCTGTGAGTGGTAAGTGACGTGTGCGAGACGTGGGCGGAAGGTACTGGAAAGCGTGGCAGTTCTGTGGGGAACAAGTGCTACAAAGGCGATGGCCTTGAAATGCCAGGTAGCGGGCTGCAAGTGGGGTGACTGCACTCCTACAGTGGCCTGAAGTGTTCACACAGTGGTCCTGATGAAAGTGAAAACGTGCAGAGGATACCCTCGCACAGTGTGTCCTCTCACTTGGATTTCTTTCTAGGTATGAGACGCGAGGAGTGACAAAAAGACGCCAGGAAAGAAAAAAAAAGAGAGTGGAAAAGAGAAGACGTGCCTGCACAGAAAGGCTCACAGACCTATGGCAACACTGCGTGGGTCCTGAGGGCACCGTGACGTCAGTTAATGGACCCCGTAGCCACGGGACGGTGGCCGGAGTTGTCCCCCTGGGAAAGTGGGCTCAGTGTGTGGCAGCAGGCTCAGCATCTGTTGCTCCATATGCACTGCTGTGGTATGTGGCCTAGCACTGCGGACAGTGTGGAATGGATTGAAAACACCCTATAAGGTGCCTGTGACATAGGAAATGGCAAGCTTATGTCATGTAAGGGTGGGTGAGGCTTCCCACAACTGAGGCAAAGAGGATAGATGTCTGTGGCACGTGAGCGGAGCTTACGGCAGGTACCCGAAGGCCTCCTGCTTCCCCCTGAGGTGGGGGAGAGTATGTACAAACCTAGTTCCTGCCGGCATGTACGAGCCTGGATCCTGCGAGCGTTTACTGTTCGCCCGCTGCATGCTGAGGCCTGGACAATTCAGAGGGCGTTCTCGGGCTTGGGCATTATTGCCTACACGCCTGTCCCGGACGGTGAGATGGCTGAGAAGTAATTCTCCATGAATATAACAAGGTGGCTGCCTGTCAGTGCAAAGTATCTGTCTTGAGGGAGGCCTGTGGATGGAGATCTGTAGGAATGATGGAGTGAGGAAGGATGATGAATGTGTGACAGCAATCCCTGAAATGGAATGGTATGTGGGTGTTCAGGTCAGTACATACTATGATTACATGGCAAAAAAGACCGTGAGTGGCTTAGTGAGAAGGATCAAGTCTGTCAAATGACAGAGAAGGGGGTGATGAGGGGGTTCCTGATTGTATAAGACTGTTGTAAAAGCTTTAGGAAAGAAGGCAGCTTGAAATGTCTTGCTGACAGGTATGGCAAGGGATGTACAGGGTCAGTGACGGTATTTGTGTGTTTCACAGGGCTGCCTGCATTGCAAGGGTAATGCATCCATATGGAGCAACATGTGCTGGCACAGGGTGGGATTGTGAAGGCAGACATTTAGAAGAAAGTGCCCAGCTGAAGCCTTCACATCGGGATGTCCTCTGATGTGAATATGGGAAGGTATGTTTGGTATTTAAAGAGTGTCATAGTATACATAGCAGGAGGTATGTCTTGGTGAGAAACAAACACAGAGCACCTGAGTTCTCATACATGTTGAGGCAGAGGTTTGGAACAGAAATAGAGAGGTGGCAAGAGATATTCTGTGTGCATACAGAAAACTATGCAGGTTGCGTTTACAAGCTGCATGCAAAAATTGTGACACCTCTGAGTTGCAAGTGACCCATCTAAGAGATCGGAGGTAGGTGCTTGAAGGGATTACAGTTCTGTGCAAAATGTTACAAAGGAAATGGCTTGGAATGCAAAGTAGCACGCTGGGTGTGAGGTGAGTGCACTCATGCGGTAGCCTGTTGTGTTTCCATACTGCTGTTCATGACAATGACAAGGGTGTCTATAAACACCTCAGAATGAAATGAGGGGCAAAGGACACCTTCACACTGTGTGTCCTCTCCCTTGGATTTGCTCATAGGTATGAGACACAAGGAGCAAAAGAGGACAGAAAAAGAGCGGTGGAACAACAGATGGCCTCACGGCCAGGGACAGGAACAAAGCTTTATCGGCACTGCGTGAGTCACCGCAGCATCGGGACATCGATTCGTGGACCCTGAAGCGATGGCACTGTGCCCAGGCCTGTCCCCCCGGGCGAGTGGGATCGGTGAGTTGCAGCAGACTCCACATCTCTTGCTTTCAATGCACTCCTGTGGTATGTGGCCTAGCACTGTGCAGGGCCCCTAATGAGTAGAAAGGGCCTGTAAGGTGCCTGTGACGTGAAAAGGGCACGGTTATTTCATGTGCGGCTGGCTGAGGCTTTCCACGGGGGGGCCAAAGAGGATGCTTGTGTATTGCGTGAGACCGCAGCTTACCGCACGTACCCGGAGGCCTCCCGATCCACCCTGAGCTGCGGGACGGTCTGTACGAACCCGGTTCCTGCAGGCACATCCTCCTCGCCCGCTGCATACTGAGGCCTAGTGGATTTGCTGTGCAGCTCCTGGCTCGGGTCTTAGTGCATACACAGCTGTCCCAGAAGGTGAGATGACCTAGGAATAATTTTCCATCCGTGTAAAGAGCGGGCCCATTGTTCCTGCAAAGCGGCAGTGTGCAGGGAGACTTGTGGATGGAGTGGTATATGGATGTTTGCTGAGCAAGGACAAGCAGTGTGTGACAATTATCCCTGAAATGGAATGCTATGTGGATGTTTGGGCCACTGCAGATTCTGAGTATGTCACAAGAGACCCACAGAGTGGCTTAGTGAGAAAGATGAAGTATGTGAAATGACACAGAAGGGGGTAATGAGGGGATTCATGATTGTATAAGAGTGTTAGAAAAGCTGTAGGAAAGAAGGTGGCCATAAATGTCTCGCTGACAGGGATGGGCAGGGATGGACGGTGTCAGTGACGGTATTTGTGTGTTTCACAGGGCTGCCTGTGTCGCAAAGGTGCTGCATCCGTGTGGAGCTACATGTGCTGGCACTGGGTGTGACAGTGAAGATGGAAATGGAGAAGAATCTGTCCTGTTGGAGCACACAGTTGTGGCTGTCCTACAGATGTGGATATGGGAAGGTATGTGTTGTGTTTGAGAAGTGTTGCAGTTGCCATAGTAGGAGGCATGCATTGCTGAGAAGCAAAAGCGGAGGGGTTGAGGTATTGTACGTGCTGAGGCAGAGATTGGAGAGTGAAAGTGAGAAGTGCAAAGAGATCCTCTGTGCGCATGTAGAGAATTGTGCGAGGTGTGTTGATAGACTGGGTGCGGTACTTGTGAGATGACACCTGTGATTTGTAAGTGCCATGGGTAAGACATGGGAGGTAGGTGCTGCAAGGAATTGGAGTTCTGAACAGAAAGAGTGCTACGATGGAAATGGCTTTGCAATGCAACACGGTAGGCTGCAACTAAGTCCACTCCTACAGTGTCCTCCTGTGTGTACATAGTTGTTTTGATGGAATTTGTGACATTCTGTAGAAATAGCAGTGGAGGAATGAATATGCAAAGGAGATCCTCAGACAGTGTGTCCTCTCACTGTCATTTGCTAGTAGCTATAAGGCACAAGCACAAAGCAATGTGAGCAGTCCATGGGTCCCAGGAGCATCCTGACGTAGGTTAATGTAGCCCGAAGTCATGGGCCGATGGCCAGGCCTGTCCCCCTGGCAAAGCAGGGGCAGCATCTTGCAGCAGGCTGCAGCTGTGTGAATATATATGCCATGCTGCAGTGAAAGGCCTATCACTGCAGAGCATGTAGAAGGCATTGAAAGACCCTGTAAGGTAACTGTGACATGAAAATGGCATGGTTATGGCATGGGGGGATGCGTGAAGATTTCCACAGGTGGGCCAGGGAGGGTAGATGTTTATGGCCTGTGAGCACAGATGACAGCATGTAGGCAAAGGCCTCCTGTTCCCCCCTCAGCTGGGGGACAGTGGGTAGAAACCTGCTTCCTGCAAGGGTACCCTGTGGACCTGATGCATGCTGAGGCTTCAACAGCTTGGAGTGCAGCTGCAGGCTTTGACCTCTTGCAGAAGGTGAGATGAGCGAGGAATAATTTTCCCTGGATTTGATCAGCTAGCTACCTAGCTAGCTAGCTAGCTAGGTGGCTGGCTGGCTGGCTGGCTGGCTGGCTGGCTGGCTGGCTGGCTGGCTGGTGGGCTGGCTGGCTGGCTGGCTGGCTGGTGGGCTGGCTGGCTGGCAGGCTCGCTGGCTGGTTGGTTGGCTGGCTGGCTGGCTGGCTGGCTGTCAGTCAGTCAGTCAGTCACAGCAAAGTAGCTGTCTTAAGGGAGACTGGTGAATAGAGGTGTATATGAATGTTTTGCTGAAGAAGAATGATGAGTACATGATAACCCTCCCTGGAATGGAATTGTACGTGGAGGTTTGGGTCAGGAAGTAGGAGGAGTATAGAACAAGAAAGCCTGGGAGCAGGTAAGTGAGAAGGATGAAGTAGGTGAATGGGCTTAGAAGAAGGCACGGATGGGGTTATGGATTGTAGAAGAGGCTTGCAAAAGCTGGAGGAAAGAACATGTCTTGAACTGTCTCGGTGACAGGGAACGGGCAGGGATGTACAGGTTGCAGTAACAGCCTTTGTGTGTTTCACAGGGTTGCCTGTATTGCAAGGACACTACATCCGTGTGGAGCTCCGTGGACTGGCACTCGGTGTGATTGTCAAGGCAGAAATGGCAAAGAATCTGTCCGGGGGGAGCATGCAGCTCTGGCTGTCCTAAGCATGCTGATATGAGAAGGTATGTGTCACGTTTCAAAAGTGTTGCACTTGCCGCAGCAGGAGGCATGCATTGCTGAGAAGCAAGCATGGAGCACTTGAATTTTGCTACATGCTCAGGCATAGATTTGAGAGTGAAAGAGAAAAGCACAAAGAGATACTGTGTGCACATAGGGAGAGTTGCACAGGTCGTGTTTACAGGCTCGCTGCAGTAATTGTGAGACCTGTGAGGTGTAAGTGGCATGTGTAAGACACGGTAAGACATGTCTAGGAGGTCGATGTTGCAAAGAATTACAGTTCTGAGCAGAAAGGCTGCTACGAAGGCAATGGCTTTGAAATACAGGACGGCAGGCCCAAAAGTGATGGAAATCCACTCCTACAGCGCCCTCTGCTGTCGAGGTAGTGTTTCTGATGGAACTTGGGACGTTCTCTACAAATACCTGGGAAGGAATGGATGTGCAAAGGAGACCCTGGCAGGTTGTATCCTGTCACTGGCAACTGGTCTTAGGTTTGAAAGAGACAAGGACCGAGAGGAAGAGAAAAAGAAGAGGGGAGGGACAGGTAGGGCCACAGGAACAAACATGGACAAAGCAATGTGAGCGGTCCATAGCTCCCGGGGCCATCCTGAGGTAGGTTAATATAGGCTGAAGTCATGGGTCGATGGCCAGGCTTGTCCCCCTGGCAAAGCAGGGGCAGCATCTTGCAGCAGGCTGCAGATGTGTGGATATACATGCATTGCTGCGGTGCAAGGCCTAGCACTGCAGAGCGTGTGGAATGCATTGAAACACCCTGTAAGGTAACTGTGACATGAAAATGGTATGGTTATGGCACATGGGGCTGGATGGGGATTTGCACGGGTGGGCCAAGGAGGGTAGATGTTTATGGCCTGGGAGCACAGATGACAGCATGTAGGCAAAGGCCTCCTGTTCCCCCCTGAGCTGGGGGACAGTGGGTACAAACCTACTTCCTGCAAGCAGATCCTCTTTGCTCGGTGCACAGGTGCACAATGAAGCTTGGACCATTTGGAGTGCAGCTCCAGGCTTGGACCTCTCCCAGAAGGTGAGATGACTGAGGAATAGTTTTCCCTGAATGTGATCAGCTAGCTAGCTAGCTAGCTAGCTAGCTAGGTGGCTGGCTCACTGTCACTCCGTGAGTGAGTAAGTGCAAAGTAGCTGTCTTGAGGAAGACTGGTGGATACAGGTGGATATGAGTGTTTAGGTGAAGACAAATGATGACTATGTGATAACCCTCCCTGGAATGGAATGGTACGTGGATTTTTGGGTCAGGAAGTAGGAGGAGTATGGAACAGGAAAGCCTGGCAGTGGGTTGGTGACAAGGATGAAGTAGGTGAATGGGCATAGAAGGAGGCACTGAGGGGGTTATGGATGGTAGAGAAGTGTTGCAAAAGCTGTAGGAAAGAATGTGGCTTGAAGTGTCTCTGTGACAAGGAACATGCAGGGATGTACAGGTTGCAGCAACAGTATTTCTGTGTTTCACCACGTTGCCTGTATTGCAAGGACACTACATGCATGTGGAGCTCCATGGGCTGGCACGTGGTTTGAGTATCAAGGCTGAAATGGAGAAGAATCTGTCCTCAGGGAGCATGCAGCTCTGGCTTTCCAAAGTATGCTGATATGAGAAGGTATGTGTCACATTTCAAAAGTGTTGCAGTTGCCGGAGCAGGAGGCATGCATTCCTGAGAAGCAAGCATGGAACACTTGAATTTTGCTACATGTTCAGGCATAGTTTTGACAGAGAGAGGGAAAAGTACAAAGAGATACTGTGTGCACATAGGGAGAGGGATACTGTATGCACATAGGCAGAGTTGCACCGGTCATGTTTACAGGCTGGGTGCAATAATTGTGAGACCTGTGAGGTGTAAGTGGCATGTGCAAGACACGGTAAGACATGTCTAGGAGGTCGATGTTGCAACGAATTGCAGTTATGAGCGGAAAGGGTGCTACGAAGGCAATGGCTTTGAAATGCAGCACGGCAGGCCCAAAAGTGATGGAAATCCACTCCTACAGCGCCCTGTGGTGTCGAGGTAGTGTTTCTGATGGAACTTGGGACGTTCTCTACAAATACCTGGGAAGGAATGGATGTGCAAAGGAGACCCTGGCAGGTTGTGCCCTGTCACTGGCATCTGGTCTTAGGTTTGAAAGACACAAGGACAGAGAGGAAGAGAAAAAGAAGAGGGGAGGGACAGGTAGGGCCACAGGAACAAACATGGACAAAGCAGTGTGAGCGATCCACAGGTCCCAGGGACATCCTGAGGTGGCTTAATGTAGCCTGAAGTCATGGGTCGATGGCCAGGCCTGTCCCCCTGGCAAAGCAGGGGCAGCGTCTTGCAGCAGGCTGCAGATGTGTGCATATACATGCATTGCTGCGGTGCAAGGCCTAGCACTGCAGAGCATGTGGAATGCATTGAAACACCCTGTAAGGTAACTGTGACATGAAAATGGTATGGTTATGGCATGTGGGACTGGATGGGGATTTGCACAGGTGGGCCAAGGAGAGTAGATGTTTATGGCCTGGCAGCAGACATGACAGCATGTAGGCAAAGGCCTCCTGTTCCCCCCTGAGCTTGGGGACAGTGGGTACAAACCTACTTCCTGCAAGCAGATCCTCTTTGCTCGGTGCACACTGAAGCTTGGACCATTTGGAGTGCAGGTCCAGGCTTGGACCTCTCACAGAAGGTGACAGGAATGAGGAATAATTTTCCCTGAATGTGATCAGCTAGCTAGCTAGCTAGGTAGCTAGCTAGGTAGGTAGGTGGCTGGCTCACTGTCACTCCGTGAGTGAGTAAGTGCAAAGTGGCTGTCTTGAGGAAGACTGGTGGATACAGGTGTATATGAGTGTTTAGGTGAAGACGAATGATGACTACGTGATAACCCTCCCTGGAATGGAATGGTACGTGGATTTTTGGGTCAGGAAGTAGGAGGAGTATGGAACAGGAAAGCCTGGCAGTGGGTTGGTGACAAGGATGAAGTAGGTGAATGGGCATAGAAGGAGGCACTGAGCGGGTTATGGATGGTAGAGAAGTGTTGCAAAAGCTGGAGGAAAGAATGTACCTTGAAGTGTCTCTGTGACAAGGAACATGCAGGGATGTACAGGTTGCAGCAACAGTATTTCTGTGTTTCACCAGGTTCCCTGTATGACAAGGGCACTACATGCATGTGGAGCTCCATGGGCTGGCACGTGGTTTGAGTGTGAAGGCTGAAATGGAGAAGAATCTGTCCTCGGGGAGCATGCAGCTCTGGCTGTCCTAAGTATGCTGATATGAGAAGGTATGTGTCACGTTTCAAAAGTGTTGCACTTGCCGGAGCAGGAGGCATGTATTCCTGAGAAGCAAGCATGGAGCAGTTGAAATTTGCTACATGTTCAGGCATAGATTTCACAGTGAAAGAGAAAAGTACAAACAGATACTGTGTGCACATAGGGAGAGTGATACTGTATGCACATAGGGAGAGGTGTACAAGTCGTGTTTACAGGCTCGGTGCAATGATTGTGAGACCTGAAAGGTGTAAGTGGCATGTGTAAGACACGGTAAGACATGTGTAAGACGTGGGTGTTGCAAAGAATTGCAGTTCTGAGCAGAAAGGCTGCTACAAAGGCAAGGGCTTTGAAATGCAGGACGGCAGGCCCAAAAGTAATGGAAATCCACTCCTACAGCGCCCTCTGGTGTCGAGATACTGTTTCTGATGGAACTTGGGACGTTCTCTACAAATACCTGGGAAGGAATGGATGTGCAAAGGAGATGCTCACACGCTGTGTCCTGTCACTGGCATCTGGTCTTAGATTTGAAAGACACAAGGACAGAGAGGAAGAGAAAAAGAAGAGGGGAGGGACAGGTCGGGCCACAGGAACAAACATGGACAAAGCAGTGTGAGCGATCCACAGGTCCCGGGGCCATCCCGAGGTGGCTTAATGTAGCCTGAAGTCATGGGTCGATGGCCAGGCCTGTCCCCCTGGCAAAGCAGGGGCAGCGTCTTGCAGCAGGCTGCAGATGTGTGCATATACATGCATTGCTGCGGTGCAAGGCCTAGCACTGCAGAGCATGTGGAATGCATTGAAAGACCCTGTAAGGTAACTGTGACATGCAAATGGTATGGTTATGGCATGTGGGACTGGATGGGGATTTGAACAGGTGGGCCAAGGAGGGTAGATGTTTATGGCCTGGCAGCAGACATGACAGCATGTAGGCAAAGGCCTCCTGTTCCCCCCTGAGCTGGGGGACATTGGGTACAAACCTACTTCCTGCAAGCAGATCCTCTTTGCTCGGTGCACGCTGAAGCTTGGAGCATTTGGAGTGCAGCTCCAGGCTTGGACCTCTCACAGAAGGTGACAGGAATGAGGAATAATTTTCCCTGGATGTGATCAGCTAGCTAGCTAGCTAGCTAGCTAGGTAGCTAGCTAGGTAGGTAGGTGGCTGGCTCACTGTCACTCCGTGAGTGAGTAAGTGCCAAGTAGCTGTCTTGAGGAAGGCTGGTGGATACAGGTGGATATGAGTGTTTAGGTGAAGACGAATGATGACTATGTGATAACCCTCCCTGGAATGGAATGCTACGTGGATTTTTGGGTCAGGAAGTAGGAGGAGTATGGAACAGGAAAGCCTGGCAGTGGGTTGGTGACAAGGATGAAGTAGGTGAATGGGCATAGAAGGAGGCAATGAGGGGGTTATGGATGGTAGAGAAGTGTTGCAAAAGCTGGAGGAAAGAATGTGGCTTGAAGTGTCTCTTTGACAAGGAACATGCAGGGATGTACAGGTTGCAGCAACAGTATTTCTGTGTTTCACCAGGTTCCCTGTATGACAAGGGCACTACATGCATGTGGAGCTCCATGGGCTGGCACGTGGTTTGAGTATCAAGGCAGAAATGGAGAAGAAACTGTCCTCGGGGAGCGTGCAGCTCTGGCTGTCCTAAGTATGCTGATATGAGAAGGTATGTGTCACGTTTCAAAAGTGTTGCACTTGCCACAGCAGGAGGCATGCATTGCTGAGAAGCAAGCATGGAGCACTTGAATTTTGCTACATGCTCAGGCATACATTTGAGAGTGAAAGAGAAAAGTACAAAGAGATACTCTGTGCACATAGGGAGAGGGATACTGTATGCACATGGGGAGAGTTGTACAGGTCGTGTTTACAGGCTCGCTGCAGTAATTGTGACACCTGTCAGGTGTAAGTGGCATGTGTAAGACACGGTAAGACATGTGTAAGACGTGGGTGTTGCAAAGAATTGCAGTTCTGAGCAGAAAGGCTGCTACGAAGGCAATGGCTTTGAAATGCAGCACGGCAGGCCCAAAAGTGATGGAAATCCACTCCTACAGCGCCCTCTGGTGTCGAGGTACTGTTTAGGATGGAACTTGGGACGTTCTCTAGAAATACCTGGGAAGGAATGGATGTGCAAAGCAGACCCTCCCTCGGTGTGTCCTGTCACTGGCATCTGGTCTTAGGTTTGATACACACAAGGACAGAGAGGAAGGGAAAAAGAGGAGAGGAGGGACAGGTAGGGCCACAGGAACGAACAGGGACACAGCAATAGGAGCGGTCCATAGGGTGCCAGGGGCATCCTGAGGTGAGTTAATATAGACTGAAGTCATGGGCCGATGGCCAGGCCTGTCCCCCTGGCAAAGCAGGGGCAGCATCTTACAGCAGGCTCCAGATGTGTGCATATACATGCATTGCTGCACTGTAAAGCATGTGGAATGCATTGAAAGGCCCTGTAAGGTAACTGTGACATGAAAATGTTTTCTTTATGGCACATGGGGCTGGATGAGGGTTTGCACAGGTGGGCTAAGGAGGCCATGTTTATGGCCTTCGAGAAGAGGTGACAGCATGTAGGCAGAGGCCTCCCGTTCCCCCCTGAGCTGGGGGACAGTGGGTACAAACCTGCTTCCTGCAAGCATATCCTCCTTGCTAGGTGCATGCTGAAGCTGGGAACATTTGGAGTACAGCTGCAGGGTTTGACATCTTCCAGAAAGTGAGATGAATGAGAAAAAAATTTTCCCTGGATGTGATCAGCTAGGTAGGTAGGTAGGTAGCTAGGTAGGTAGGTAGGTAGGTAGGTAGGTAGATAGCTGGCTGGCTGGCTGGCTGGCTGGCTGGCTGTCAGTCAGTCAGTCAGTCAGTCAGTCACAGCAAAGTAGCTGTCTTAAGGGAGACTGGTGAATAGAGGTGTAGATGAATGTTTTGCTGAAGAAGAATGATGAGTACGTGATAACCCTCCCTGGAATGGAATTGGACGTGTAGGTTTGGGTCAGGAAGTAGGAGGAGTATGGAACAAGAAAGCCTGGGAGCAGGTAAGTGAGAAGGATGAAGTAGGTGTATGGGCTTAGAAGAAGGCACGGATGGGGTTATGGATTGTAGAAGAGGCTTGCAAAAGCTGGAGGAAAGAACGTGTCTTGAACTGTCTCGGTGACAGGGAACGGGCAGGGATGTACAGGTTGCAGCAACAGTATTTCTGTGTTTCACCAGGTTGCCTGTATGACAAGGGCACTACATCCGTGTGGAGCTCCATGGGCTGGCACGTGGTTTGAGTGTCAAGGCAGAAATGGAGAAGAATCTGTCCTCGGGAAGCATGCAGCTCTGGCTTTCCAAAGTATGCTGATATGAGAAGGTATGTGTCACGTTTCAAAAGTGTTGCACTTGCCACAGCAGGAGGCATGTATTCCTGAGAAGCAAGCATGGAGCAGTTGAAATTTGCTACATGTTCAGGCATAGATTTCACAGTGAAAGAGAAAAGCACAAAGAGATACTGTGTGCACATAGGGAGAGTGATACTGTATGCACATAGGGAGAGTTGCACAGGTCGTGTTTACAGGCTCGCTGCAGTAATTGTGAGACCTGTGAGGTGTAAGTGGCATGTGCAAGACACAGTAAGACATGTCTAGGAGGTCGATGTTGCAAAGAATTGCAGTTCTGAGCAGAAAGGCTGCTACAAAGGCAATGGCTTTGAAATGCAGGACGGCAGGCCCAAAAGTGATGGAAATCCACTCCTACAGCGCCCTCTGGTGTCGAGGTAGTGTTTCTGATGGAACTTGGGACGTTCTCTAGAAATACCTGGGAAGGAATGGATGTGCAAAGGAGACCCTGGCAGGTTGTATCCTGTCACTGGCAACTGGTCTTAGGTTTGAAAGAGACAAGGACAGAGAGGAAGAGAAAAAGAAGAGGGGAGGGACAGGTAGGGCCACAGGAACAAACATGGACAAAGCAGTGTGAGCGATCCACAGGTCCCGGGGCCATCCTGAGGTGGCTTAATGTAGCCTGAAGTCATGGGTCGATGGCCAGGCCTGTCCCCCTGGCAAAGCAGGGGCAGCGTCTTGCAGCAGGCTCCAGATGTGTGGATATACATGCATTGCTGCGGTGCAAGGCCTAGCACTGCAGAGCATGTGGAATGCATTGAAACACCCTGTAAGGTAACTGTGACATGAAAATGGTATGGTTATGGCACGTGGGGCTGGATGGGGATTTGCACAGGTGGGCCACAGAGGGTAGATGTTTATGGCCTGTAAGCACAGATGACAGCATGTAGGCAAAGGCCTCCTGTTCCCCCCTGTCCTGGGGGACAGTGGGTACTAACCTGCTTCCTGCAAGGGTATCCTCTGGACCTGCTGCATGCTGAGGCTTCCACAGCTTAGAGTGCAGCTGCAGGCTTGGACCTCTTGCAGAAAGTGAGATGACTGAGGAATAATTTCCCTGGATTTGATCAGATAGCTAGCTAGCTAGCTGGCTGGCTGGCTGGCTGGCTGGCTGGCTGGCTACCTACCTAGCTAGCTAGCTAGCTAGCTTGCTGGCTGGCTGGTTGGTTGGTTGGCTGGCTGGCAGGCTGGCTGGCTGTCAGTCAGTCAGTCAGTCTGTCAGTCAGTCAGTCAGTCAGTCACAGCAAAGGAGCTGTCTTAAGGCAGAATGGTAAATAGAGGTGTATATGAATGTTTTGCTGAAGAAGAATGATGAGTACATGATAACCCTCCCTGGAATGGAATTGTTCGTGGATTTTTGGGTCAGGAAGTAGGAGGAGTATGGAACAGGAAAGCCTGGCAGTGGGTTGGTGACAAGGATGAAGTAGGTGAATGGGCATAGAAGGAGGCACTGAGCGGGTTATGGATGGTAGAGAAGTGTTGCAAAAGCTGGAGGAAAGAAGGTACCTTGAAGTGTCTCTGTAACAGGGAACAAGCAGAGATGTACAGGTTGCAGCAACAGTATTTCTGTGTTTCACCAGGTTCCCTGTATGACAAGGGCACTACATCCGTGTGGAGCTCCATGGGCTGGCACGTGGTTTGAGTGTGAAGGCAGAAATGGAGAAGAATCTGTCCTCGGGGAGCATGCAGCTCTGGCTGTCCTAAGTGTGCTGATAGGAGAAGGTATGTGTCACGTTTCAAAAGTGTTGCACTTGCCACAGCAGGAGGCATGCATTGCTGAGAAGCAAGCATGGAGCACTTGAATTTTGCTACATGCTCAGGCATAGATTTGAGAGTGAAAGACAAAACTACAAAGAGATACTGTGTGCACATAGGGAGAGTGATACTGTATGCACATGGGGAGACTTGTACAGGTCGTGTTTACAGGCTCGCTGCAGTAATTGTGAGACCTGTGAGGTGTAAGTGGCATGTGTAAGACACGGTAAGACATGTGTAAGACGTGGGTGTTGCAAAGAATTGCAGTTCTGAGCAGAAAGGCTGCTACAAAGGCAAGGGCTTTGAAATGCAGCACGGCAGGCCCAAAAGTGATGGAAATCCACTCCTACAGCGCCCTCTGGTGTCGAGGTACTGTTTAGGATGGAACTTGGGACGTTCTCTAGAAATACCTGGGAAGGAATGGATGTGCAAAGCAGACCCTCCCACGGTGTGTCCTGTCACTGGCATCTGGTCTTAGGTTTGAAACACACAAGGACAGAGAGGAAGGGAAAAAGAGGACAGGAGGGACAGGTAGGGCCACAGGAACGAACAGGGACACAGCAATAGGAGCGGTCCATAGGGTGCCAGGGGCATCCTGAGGTGAGTTAATATAGACTGAAGTCATGGGCCGATGGCCAGGCCTGTCCCCCTGGCAAAGCAGCGTCAGCATCTTACAGCAGGCTCCAGATGTGTGCATATACATGCATTGCTGCACTGTAAAGCATGTGCAATGCATTGAAAGGCCCTGTAAGGTAACTGTGACATGAAAATGTTTTCTTTATGGCACGTGGGGCTGGATGAGGGTTTGCACAGGTGGGCCAAGGAGGCCATGTTTATGGCCTTCGAGCAGAGGTGACAGCATGTAGGCAGAGGCCTCCCGTTCCCCCCTGAGCTGGGGGACAGTGGGTACAATGCATATCCTCCTTGCTAGGTGCATGCTGAAGCTTGGACCATTTGGAGTACAGCTGCAGGGTTTGACATCTTCCAGAAAGTGACATGAATGAGGAAAAATTTTCCCTGGATGTCATCAGCTAGGTAGGTAGGTAGGTAGGTAGGTAGGTAGATAGCTGGCTGGCTGGCTGGCTGGGTGCGGCTGGCTGGCTGGCTGGCTGGCTGACTTTCAGTCGGTCAGTCGGTCAGGCAGTGCAAAGTAGCTGTCTTGAGGGAGACTGGTGGATACAAGTGTATATGAATGTTTTGCTGAAGAAGAATGATGAGTACATGATAACCCTCCCTGGAATAGAATTGGACGTGGAGGTTTGGGTCAGGAAGTAGGAGGAGTATGGAACAAGAGAGCCTGGCAGTGGGCTGGTGAGAAGGATGAAGTAGGTGAATGGACATAGAAGGAGACGGTGAGGAGGTTATGGATTGTTGAAGAGGCTTGCAAAAGCTGTAGGAAAGAATGTGCCTTGAAGGGTCTCGGTGACAAGGAACGTGCAGGGATGTACAGGCTGCAGCAACAGTCTTTGTGTGTTTCTCAGGGTTGCCTGTATTGCAAGGACACTGCATCCATGTGGAGCCCCGTGGGCTGGCACTGGTGTGAGGGTCAAGGCAGAAATGGAGAAGAATCTGTCCTGGGGGAGCGTGCAACTCTGGCTGTGCTAAGTATGCTGGTATGAGAAGGTATGTGTCATGTTTCAAAAGTGTTGCAGTTGCCATAGCAGGAGGCATGTATTACTGAGAAGCCAGCACGGAGCAGTTGGAATCTGGGCACCTGTTCAGGCATAGTTTTGATAGAGAGAGGGAAAACTACAAAGTGATAGTGGGTGCACATAGGGAGAGTTGTGCAGGTCGTGTTTACAGGCTCGGTGCAATAATTGTGAGACCTGTGAGTTGTCAGTGCCGCGTGTAAGACGTGGGACATGGGTGTTGGAAAGAAGTGCAATTATGAGCACAAAGGGTGCTATGGAGGCAATGGCTTTGAAATGCAAGACGGCAGACTGGAAGTGACAGGAAATCCACTCCTACAGCACCCTCTTGTGTCAAGGTAGCATTTAGGATGGAACTTGGGACGTTCTCTAGAAATACCTGGGAAGGAATGGATGTGCAAAGGAGACCCTCACACGGTGTGTGCTGTGAGTGGCATCTGTTCGTAGCTATGACAGACACAAGGAGAGACAGAGAGAAAAAGAGGAGTGGAAGGACACGTAGGGCCACAGGAACAAACAGGGACAAAGCAATAGCAGCGGTCCATGCGTCCCAGGGGCATCCTGAGGTGGGTTAACATAGGCTGAAGTCATGGGCCCATGGCCAGGCCTGTCCCCCTGGCAAAGCAGGGGCAGCATCTTGCAGCACACTGCAGCTGTATGGATATATATGCCGTGCTGCAGTGAAAGGCCTAGCACTGCACAGCATGTCAAAGGCATTGAAAGACCCTGTAAGGTAACTGTGACATGAAAATGGCACGGTTATAGCATGTGACAGTGGGTTCAGGTTTGCACACGTGGGCCACGGAGGGTAGATGTTTATGGCCTGCGAGCAGAGGTGACGGCATGTAGGCAAAGGCCTCCCGTTCCCCCCTGAGCGGGGGGACGGTGGGTACAAACCTGCTTCCCGCAAGCGTATCCTCTCGGCCTGCTGCGTGCTGAGGCTCGGACGACTTGGAGTGCGGCCACGGGCTTTGGCCTCTGTGCGTACACACCTCTCGCAGAAGGTGACATGACTTCATAAGAACTTTGCCTGCACGTAATCAGCAGCTGGCTGAATGTCAATACAAAGTATGTGTCTTCAGAGAAACTTGTGGATGGAGTGAGATAGGAATGTTTGGGTGAAGAAGAATGCCGAGTGTGTGATGACCATCCCTGGAGGGGAATTGCAACTCTGCAGAGTATGGAGTGCATGCACTGTTAGACAGCCTTTGCTGCAGGCAAGTGTGAAGAAGCCCTGGAGATGGATTAGAAGGTATTAGACTGGGTGGTTGCGGTGGGATGACATGGGTGGGTAAGAGATAGTGCACCTGATTGAGAATTTGTAGAATACTGTGAAACTTTGATGTGTTGCTGTGGCTGAGCAGGCCTGAAACCCTCCGCTGTGTCACGACTTCAACAGGCGGCTGGTGGGTAGGAGGCCCAGGAGGACGTGGCATCGGGCGCTCGGACTAGCACGTGTGCAGAGCCGTGCGGAAATGACTGACACGTGTGTCGTGTTCTCTTCCGGACGGTGGGGTTTCGCTGCTGCTGGAGTTGCCTATCCCAGCGAGGATATTGTGGTGAAGAGAAGAGAGAGATGCGTCTGTTCTGTTCCAAAAGGTATAGAAAACAAAATGACATGAAAGGCTACTGAAGGAAAATTGTTATGACTGACTGCTACTGTTGCAAAATGTATCAGCTTAAAAATATTGTGTCACTAGTCAAAGGTTTGATTTGGGTTTCCCCTGGGAAAAGAAATTTTTGATTTCTTCCAGGGCAATGTTGTGCCACATGAGGCCTGGTGAATTCAGCATAGCAAGAGCTTGGGATTGACCCCCAAAGATAAGCAGAAAGACAAGCACTGGGAACAGAACATCCAGCAGGAACATGTGGTTCTCCAGAAGACATGATGGATATCACAAGCAGCTAGGCCAGAGCACCTGCAGCAGGGCTGAAGACATCCTGGCCCAGAGAAATGACTGCTAAAAACAAGTGAAGAATGTCATAAGCGTGACAGACAAGGACATTGGAGTGCAACGAGACACCGAATATGGGGAGTTTGCTCCACTTTGGACGAATGAACACTGAGCCAATGCTTTCCTATTGGCTTTTACTGTATGCACTATCTGAGAAACGGAGTAAAAGCTCTGTATTCTGGAATGGTTGTCTCTGCACACCCGGGCTATGGGGGGATGAGATGATTGCTGTGGTACGTGCTGGGCACCAAATAAAGTCATGCCTTGAGTGTGTAACATGAAAATGTTGTTGCAGAGTTTTTCCATTTTTTTCTGCAGATTGGGGGACACTAGTAAACACGTGGCAGTAGTGTAGAGGTGGAAAAAAAACCCCCAAGACTGCAGAAGTGATCCCTGCAAAAGCACAGCAGGGGGTAAGACATGCACACAGAAGTGAATGCAGGCACGAAACAAGTGAAAAAACCCCAGCGATACACAGTAGAAGCCCCTAGGAAATACTGTACAATGAGATAAGCAAAATGGACATAGTTGGGAGAAACAACTGTATATATGCTAGTGCTGCAGTATCCCCCAAAATATGTTTTGGTTTTCAAGAATCATAAATGGTGTTTTCAAAAAGTGATTAAAAGACCCAGTAAGATTTGAGAGAATGATAATTTGTGCTAATACAGTTGAGGGAAAGCATGTAAAAACCATGCACTGAACCTTAGGAAAATTCTCTAGCAAAGGAGCTCCAAAAATGGGGAAAAAAGTAAAACGCTAAAGAAGCAACGGCTCCCCTGTTGCCATAGCGACGGGCGGGCGGAGGCAGGCGTAGCTTAGGGCGGACTGAGGGGGCACCGAGGGGCGGGCTCTTGGGCGGGCTAGGGGGAGCGGCAGGGCCGTGGCTGTGTTCCGAGCCCCGTGACGTCGAGGGGCGGGGTGTGGAGACCACCGGAGGCGTGGCTTTGTCCCGGGCAGGGCGCCGACAGGGGCGGGGCCGAGGGAGGGACGACAGGCGGAGCAGTGGGTGGAGTACCGTGACGGACGGAGAATCGGGGGCGGGGAAGTGGGCAGGGCTTTGTTGACGTCATTGTGCGGCGAAAAGGATATGCCCCCAAAAAAAGGATTTAAAATTAAGGAGCCACTCTGGCTCGGTGGGTATGGCCTTAAGCCGGATCTCTGCACGCCAGGGGTTCGAATCCCACCGCGGGCTACCCCGTGCGTGCGCTAGGCGCGTCACGGCCCCGTAGTCCGGGAGCCCGCCGGGCCCGCCTACCCCCACTGGAACGTAAGTGAGGCACGTGTGCCAGAAGGTGGGGCGACACAGGCGGGCCCCCCCGCGAGGGGGGGCAGCCCAGGCGGGCCCGCCGCAGGGGGGGGGCTGCCGCTGCAGCTCCCCGCAGGGGGGGGGGATGGCGCCGCCCGGAAGGGGCCTCCCGGGGTGCCCCCCCGCGTCCACCGCGCCGCGCGCGGCAGCGCGCGGCGCGCGCCGAAAATCGGGGGGCGGCACCTGGTGCCGGGGGCGTGGCTGAGGGCACCAAGGTGCCAAAATTCACTTTTTCCACCTACAACGCACAAACAAACACTTCACCTTCAAACTCTCTCCATCACCAACAACAAATACTTCTTTACTCACACACCAACAACAAATACTTCTTTACTCACATTTCCTTCTCTTCTAAAACTCGGCCTTCTTTCATGCCTTAACACATCTCACTCACACACACACACACACACACACACCCACCCAAACACACTGCATATACATTCACCAACTAAAACACACTCACAATAACAACAAACAAACCCTCTTCCCAAACTTTTCAAAACACTCCATTTATGCACCTCTTGCCTTCTACAAAACTCACATACTCTCTCCAAACCCTTGACGCCTTGCTTACGCCACCATCGCAGCTCCTTGCTTGCGCCATTCAAGCCACGCTCACGCTTCTTCATTTACCACACCGATCCCTTCCTAAGACACTTTGACCTTTCACCCCTCACGCTCACAACAACAAAACCTCACCTCTCACATCCTTCACCTTTCCAGTCGCACCTTTACTCCCTCAACATTTCTTCCACGTGCCACTTCCTGACATCATTACTTCCCTGCAACCAATCGCTTCACGGTACCACTCTGAAAGACAAACGAAATTTAACAAGCATCTCAAACACCTGCATCTGGCCTCCAGCAAGCCACAAACCTCTTCCAACACCATGCCTAACTGACAGCTGGCCACCTCTCTCCCATGGAAAATCAATCTCCCACCGCTTTGCCCGTCTGGTCCTCTCCGTACCGGTGCCGTGGTCGGGCCCGGATGCCTCTCATGTCTGACTCCGTGCGCTTTGTTCTCACGCATTGCCTATTAGGGCACGGCACTCATTTTAGAAAAGCGGATCAAACGCAACAAACAGCCGCTCCTGCTGCTCAGCCACCACCTTCCAGCGTCTCCCTCCTTGCCACTTGCTACACACCACTCCCTCAAGCCTGCTGCCTACCTGGCTCACCTTCTCCAAATGGCGTGGCTTGGGCCTCCCCTTTGCACATGCTCTCTGAACACCTTGCCACTGGGTCCCCCGTGCTCATCTCCTCCCTCGGCTACCCATTCGGCGCCTCGACGCGGAAAGTGCCCCGCAAATCAAACGCGGGGTATATGTATGTGTGTCTGTGAGTGTGTGTATATGTATATCTGTGTATATCTGTGTCTCTATATATATACATATGTGGGTATATATACATATCTGTATGTATATACATATGTGTGGGTATATATATATGTGTACATATATGTGTGTGTATATAGGTGTATGTGTATATATATGTAGGTGTCTGTATATGTATGTCTGTGTGTGTATATATGTCTGTGTGTATATATACATGTCTGTGTGTATATATATATGTGTGTGGGTATATATCTGTCTCTTTATATATACATAAGTGTATATATGCATATGTCTGTATATACATGTGTGTGTATATATTTCTGTGTCTATACATACATATGTATGTATATATATACATATATATGTATATATATATGTGTGTGTGAATATATACACATGTGTGTGTATATATACATGTCTCTGTGTATATTTATGTGTGTGGGTATATATATGTCGATGTATAGATACGTGTGGGTATATTTACATATGTATATACATACATGTGTGTATATATATGTGTGTATACACAATATGTCTGTATATATACATATGTGTATATACACACATATGGGTGTATATATACATACGTGTGTACATATCTGTGTGTGACTATATATATAAGTGTGTGTATATATATATGGTGCGTATATATCTGCACGTACATATATGTGTGTGTATATATAGGAGTGTGGGTATATCTATGTGACTGTGTGTATATATATATGTGCATATAAATACATGTGTGTATATATATGTGTGTGTATATATATGTGTGTCTGTATATATATATGCATATGAGGGAATGTATATACGTCTATATATATGTCTTTGTATAAATATGTTACTATTTATATACATATGGGGGTGTATATATATGTGTCTATATACATCTGTATATATATATGTGTCTATATACATCTGTATATATATGTGTGTGTATATATATATGTCTGTATATGTAGGTGTGGGTATATATACACATGTGTGTATATATACATATGTGTGTGTATACATACATATGTGCATGTATATACATATGTGTGGATATACATGTGTGTATATGTGTGTGTATATATATGTGTCTCTGTATATATACATGTGTGTCTATACATATATGTGTGTGCATATTGTGTATGTCTGTGTATATATACGTGTGTGCATATATACATAGGAGTGTTTATATACATAAGACTGCATATATATGTCTGTATATATATGTCTGTGTATATATATATGTGGTGTATATAAATATGTCAGTGTATCTGTATGTGTATATATATACATATGTGTGTATATATGTGTCTGAGTGTGTGTGTATATGTGTGTGGATGTGTATATATGTGGTGTGTATAAATATGTCTGTGTATCTCTATCTGTATATATATACATATGTGTGTGTGTATATATATATATGTATGTGCATAAATATGTCTAGGTGTGTGTATATATATGCTGCGTATAAATAAGTCTGTCTACCTGTATGTGTATATATATACATGTCTGTATATATGCGTGTGTGTATATATATATGGTGTATATAAATATGTGTGCGTATCTCTATGTGTATATATATACATATGTCTGTATATATATGTGTGAGTGGATATATATACGTGTGTGTATATATATATGGTGTGTATAAATATTTGTGTGTATCTGTATGAGTATATATATACATATGTCTGTATATATATGTGTGTCAGCATATGTATGTGAGTGTGTGTGTATATACATATGGTGTATATAAATAGGTGTGTGTGTGTGTATGTGTATATCTATATATATACATTTCTGTGTATATATCTCTGTGTATGCATATCTATGAGTAGGTGTGTGTATATATATATGGTGTGTATAAATATATGGGTGTATCTGTATATATGTATATACATATATGTATATATATGTGTCTGTGCATATATATGTCTGTGTGTGTCTGTGTATATATATATGGGTCTGTGCATATATAGGAGTGGGTGTGTGTATATATATATGGTGTGTATAAATATGTGTCTGTATCTATATGTATATCTATACACAGATCTGTGAATATATATGTGTGTATGCATATATATGTCTGTGTCTGTATATATATGGTGTGTTGAATATGTGTGTGAATCTATAGGTGTATATATATACATATGTGTGAGTATATATGTGGGTATGCATATATATATGTGTGTGTATATGTATATATATGGTGTATCTAATTATGTATCAATATCTATATGTGTATATATATAAAAATGTGTGTATATATATGTGAATGTGTACATATATATGTGTGTGTGTATATACATATGTGTGTATCTATATACGTATATATACATATATGTGTATAATTACATGTGTGCATTTATATGTCTGTAGATATATATCTGTGGGTATATATATCTGTGTGTCTCTATATGTGTGTATATATACATATATGTGTATAAATAAATGTCTGTATATATATGTCTGTATATACAGAGGTGTATGTATATATATATATCTATCTGTGTATATGTATCTATATGTGTGTGTGTATATATACATATCTGTTTGTATACACATATATGTGTGTGTATATATCTCTGTATATATGTGTGCGTATATATTTGTGTCTACGTATATATATCTGTGCATGTGTATATATATGTGTGTGTATATATATGTGTGTCTGTATAGATATGTGTGAGTGTATATATACATGTGTGTGTATACATATATGTGTGTCTATATATGTGTGTCTCTGTATATACACGTGTGTGTATATATACAAATGTGTGTACATACATATGGTGTATATATATAATTCTGTGTAGACATACATATAGGCGTACATATACATATGTCTGCATATATATGGGTGTGTGTATATATATGTGAGTGTATATATACATGTATGTATATATACATATATGTGTGTATCCATACATAGGTGTGTATATATATGTATCTGTGTGTATATATATATATGTGACTGTATATATACATGTATGTCTATACATATAGGTGTATGGCTATATATGTCTGACTGTGTATATATACATATGTGTATATATACATATCTGTGTGTATACATATACTGTATATATATATTTGTGAATATACATACATATGGGCGTATATAAACAAATGTCTGTATATATATGGGTATGTGTAGATATATGTCGGTGTGTATATGTACATCTGTGTATATATACATATCTGTGTGTATCCCTACATATATATGTATATATATGTGTGTGTGCATATATATGTGTAAGCGTGTATATATATGTGTCTGTGTATATATATGTGTAAGC
This sequence comes from Lichenostomus cassidix, assembly GCF_008360975.1. NCBI lineage: Eukaryota > Metazoa > Chordata > Aves > Passeriformes > Meliphagidae > Lichenostomus > Lichenostomus cassidix. The sequence continues at coordinate 29,306 of NW_028147554.1, forward strand.
GTGTATATATATGTGTGTGTGTACATATATATGGTGTGTATATACATATCTGTGTATATAGGTGTGTCTGTGTATATATATGTCGAAAGCTGGCTTCTAGAGAAGGGACACGCAGATGGACATAGATTGATTATTAACGAGCCGCTTCTTGACAATAGCCATATTCCGCCGACTATTCCTGACGTACCTTCGTCCCATCGGCGATCTAAGGTCACCGTGACTTTCCTTCGACGTGGACATCGTAGGAGCCGTCCGGAATGCGTTCATTGGCGACAAATAGGCAGAAATCCAGCATTATAGGGAAACGTAGATACATGTTAAGGCAAGTAGCCAAACTTAGGCCATGGAAGTATAGAACCAATACTATTGTATGATTACAGAATAGGCATGAGTTAGTTAACTACAATAGAAATTATATGCTGTAAATGAATAAACTGAAGCTTGTGATAAATTCATATTGGTTTCTCAAGCCTCTGTTTCTCGGCATATATATATGTGTGGATATATATATGTGTGAGCATGTATATATATGTGTGTGAGTGTACATATCTATGGTGAGTATATACAGATGTGTGTATATATATGGCTGTGCGTATATATATCTCTGTGTATATATATATGTGTGTGTGTATATATACATATGTGTATATATATCTGTGCATGTCTATATATATGTGAGTATATATATACATATGTGTGTGTATACATATATGTATGTGGATGTATAGGTGTGTCTCTGTGTATATACATGTGTGTATATATAAATACATATGTGTGTATATACATATGGTGTATATATATATCTGTGTATATACATACATATGTGTGTATATATATCTGTGTGTGTATATATATATGTCACTCTATATATACACTTGTGTGTATACATATATGTGTGTGGCTATATATGTGAGTGTATATATACATATGTATGTGTATACATATATGTATGTGGATGTATAGGTGTGTCTCTGTGTATATACATATGTGTATATATATATACATATGTGCGTGTATATATATGGTGTATATATATATCTGTGTATATACATACATATGTGTGTATATATATCTCTGTGTGTATATATATGTCACTATATATATACACGTGTGTGTATACATATATGTGTGTGGCTATATATGTGTGACTGTATATATATACAAATGTGTATATATACATCTATGTACATATACATATGGTGTATATATATATTTGTGTGTATACATACATATGGGCGTATATATACATATGTGTGTATATATATGGGTGTGTGTATATATATGTGTGCGTGTATATGTACCTCTCTGTATATATATACATATGTCTGTGTATCCACACATATGTGTGTATATATATGTTTCTATGTATATACATGTGTGAGCATGTATATATATGTGTCTCTGTGTACATATATATGCTGTGTATATACATATGTGTGCATATATATATGTGTGAGCATGGATATATATGTCTGTGTGTGTACATATATATGGTGTCTATATACAAATGTGTGTATATATCTCTGGGTGTCTATATGTATGTGTAAGTACATATATATGGTGTCTATATACAAATGTGTGTATATATCTCTGGGTGTCTATATGTATGTGTAAGTACATATATATGGTGTCTATATACAAATGTGTGTATATATCTCTGGGTGTCTATATGTATGTGTAAGTACATATATATGGTGTCTATATACAAATGTGTGTATATATCTCTGGGTGTCTATATGTATGTGTAAGTACATATATATGGTGTCTATATACAAATGTGTGTATATATCTCTGGGTGTCTATATGTATGTGTAAGTACATATATATGGTGTCTATATACAAATGTGTGTATATATCTCTGTGTGTCTATATGTATGTCTGTGCATATATATATGTGTAAGCATGTATATATATCTGTGACTGTGTACATATATATGGTGTGTATATACATATGTGTATATATATGTGTCGGTGTATATATATATCTCTGTGTATATATATATGTGTGAGCATGGATATATATGTCTGTGTGTGTACATGTATATGGTGTGCATATACATGTATGTATATATATGTGTGTGTGTATATATATCTGTGTGTATGTATTTATATATGTGTGTGGCTATATATCTGTGAGTGTATATATACATATCTATGGGAATACATATATGTGAGTGAATATATATGTGTGTCTCCGTATATATACATGTGTGTATATATACATAAGTGTGCATATACATATGGTGTATATATATATGTCTCTCTATATACACACATATGTATATGTCTGTATATATATATGTGACTTTAGATATGCACGTGTGTCTATACATATATGTGTGTGGCTATATATGTGTGACTGTGTATATATGCATATGTGTATATATACATATGTATATACATACATATGGTGTATATATATATTTCTGTGTATACATACATATGGGCGTACATATACATATGTCTGTATATATATGGCTGTGTGTAGATGTACGTGTGACCAGGTATATATATGTGTGTGTGTGTACATATATATGGTGTGTATATACATATAGGTGTATATATATATGTGTGTGTATATATATGTGTCACTATATATATATGTGAGCATGTATATATATGTCTGTGTGTGTACATATATATGGTGCATATATACATATGTGTGTATATATATGTATGTGTGTATATATATGTCTATGTGTGTATATATATACGTGTGTGTATATATATGTACTTGTGTCAATATATGTGTAAGGGTATATATACATATGTGTGTGTATACATAAATGTGTGTGGATATACATGTGTGTCTATGTATATATACATATGGGTATGTATACATCTGTGTGTATATACATATGGTGTATATATATATGTCTGTGTATACAGACATATGGCCATATATATATACATATGTGTGTGTATATACATATGTGTGTGAATATATATATGTATGTATATGGGGGTGTATATATATATATATATATCTGTGTGTGTATATATATATGTGTGTGTATATATATGTCTCTATGTGTATATATATGTGTGTGTATGTACATATATGGGAGTATGTATATATGTTTCTGTGTATATATACATATGTGAGTGTACACATATATATCTGTGCACATATATGTGTGTGTGTGTATATATACATTTCTGTGTGTATACATATATGTGTGTGCATATACATACGTGTCTGGATATATATAAGTATGTGTATATATACATATGTCTGTATACATACATATCTGTGTATATATCTGTGTGTGTAAATATATGTGTCTGTGTGTATATATGTGTATATATATACATATATGTCTATATATATGTCCGTGTATATATATCTGTGTGTACATATATGGTGTGCATATTTATATCTGTATATATATGTGTGTGTATACATATATGTGAGTGCATGTATCTATATGTGTATATAGATACATATGTATGTATATATATGTGTGTATATATATGTCTGTCTGTGTATATATATAGTGTGCATCTATATATGTGTATATATATGTGTGTGTATATATATGTGAGTGCATGTATCTATATGTGTATGTATATACATATCTCTGTATATATGTATGTGTGTGAATATATATATGAGTGTGTGTATATATATAGTGCGTATAACTGTGTGTATCTGTATGTGTATATATATATACATACGTGTGTATATTTATGTGTGTGTGCATTGTATGTGTGTGTGTATATATATGGTGTGTATAAATGTGTGTGTATCTCTATGTGTATATATACATATGTGTGTATATATATCTGTGAGTGCATATATATGTCTGTGTGTCTATATATATATGGTGTGTATAAATATGAGTCTGTATCTCTATGTGTATATATATACATAGGTGTGTATATATATGTATCTCTGCATCTATATGTCTGTGTGTGTGTATATATATATGGTGTGTATAAATATGTGTGTGTATATGTATGTGCATATATATTCATATTGGAATATATATGTGTGTATATGTATATGTGTATATGTGTATATATATGTCTGTGTATATATATGTGTATATATGTGTGTATATATATATGTGTGTATATATATCCCTCTCTGTGTGTATATATATATATGTATGTGTATATATGTGTGTGTGTGTGTGTATACATGTGTGAGTGTATAGATACATGGGTGTGTATACATATATGTCTGTGGATACATATGCATGTCTCTGTATATATACATGTGTGTATATATACATATGTGTATATATACATATGGTGAATATATATATTTCTGTGTATACATACATATGTCCATATATATAAATATCTGTATACATATATGGGTGTGTGTATATATATCTCTGTGTATACATATACGTGTGTGTATATATACATATTTGTGTGTATACATTCATATGTGTGTATATATATGTATGTGTCTATATATCTCTGTGTGCGTCTATATATATGTGTGTGTGTATACATATATATGGTGTGTATATACATAAGTGTGTATATATATGTGTGTGTATATATATGTCTGTGTGTGCATATACATGTGAGTGTATACATATATACATGTGGATATACATGTGTGTCTGTGTATATATACATGGGTGTATATATACATATATCTGTATATACATATGGTATATTTATATATGTATGTGTGTATATATACGTGTGTGTATATATACATATGTCTGTATATACATATGGTAAATTTATATATGTATGTGTGTATATATACGTGTGTGTATATATACATATGCCTGTATATACATATGTTATATTTATATATGTATGTGCATATACATACATATGTATGTATACATACATATGTCTGTATATATATATGTGTGGGTATATATATATATATATACATGTGTGTATATATACATATGTGTCTGTATACATACATGTGTGAGTACATATATAGCTGTGTGTATATATATGTAGCTGTGTATATATATACATGTGTGTATATATACATATGTATATGTATACATACATATGTGTGTATATATATGTATGCATGTATATATATGTCTCTGTGTGTATACACATATATGGTGTGTATATACATATGTGTGTATATATATATCTGTGTATGTGTGTGTATATATATGCCTGCCTGTTTATATATGTCTATATGTATATATATGTGTCACTGTATATATACATATGTGTGTATACATATATGTGTGAGGATATATATGTGTGTCTGTGTATATATACATGTGTGTATATATACATATGTCTGTATACACATCTGGTATGTATGTGTGTGTGTGTATACATACATATGAGTGTATAGACACATATGTGTGTATACATACAAGTGTGTGTATATAGATGTGAGTGTGTATATATACATATGTGTGTGTGTATACATACATATGTGTCTATATATATATGCGGGTGTATATATATACATGTGTGTATATATACATATGTGTGTATATACATACATGTGTGTATATATACATATGTGTGTATATACATACATGTGTGTATGTATATATATGCGTGTGTATACATACATATCTGTGTATATGTATGTGTGTGTATATATATATGTGTATATATATACATATGTGTGTGTATACATACATGTGTGTATGTATATATATGCGTGTGTATACATACATATCTGTGTATATGTATGTGTGTGTATATATACATGTGTGTATATATACATATGTGTGTGTATACATACATGTGTGTATGTATATATATGCGTGTGTATACATACATATCTGTGTATATGTATGTGTGTGTATACATACATGTGTGTATATATACATATGTGTGTGTATATATACATGTGTGTATATATACATATGTGTGTATATACATACATGTGTGTATGTATATATATGCGTGTGTATACATACATATCTGTGTATATGTATGTGTGTGTATATATACATGTGTGTATATATACATATGTGTGTGTATATATACATGTGTGTATATATACATATGTGTGTGTATACATACATGTGTGTATGTATATATATGCGTGTGTATACATACATATCTGTGTATATGTATGTGTGTGTATATATACATGTGTGTATATATACATATGTGTGTGTATACATACATGTGTGTATGTATATATATGCGTGTGTATACATACATATCTGTGTATATGTATGTGT
>NW_028147555.1:0-36533 GCF_008360975.1 Lichenostomus cassidix
ACATTCCCAGTGTGGAATGCCCAGTATTCCCTGTGTTCCTGGTGTGGAATTCCCAGTATTCCCAGTGTGGAATTCCCGGCCATTCCCAGTATTCCCAGTGTTCCAGGTGCAGAATTCCCAGATTTCCCAGAATTGCCAGTGCGGAATTCCTTGTATTCCCGGTGCAGAATTCCCGGACATTCCTGGTGCAGAATTCCTGGACATTCTTAGTATTCCCTGTGCAGAATTCCCAGTATTCCCTACATTCCTGCTGTGGAATTCCCGGCATTCCCAGTGCAGAATTCCCAGTGTTCCTGGTGTAGAATTCCCAGAATTCCTGGTTTTCCCAGTGTGGACTTCCTAGTATTCCCCATGATCCTGGTGCGGAATTCCCAGTGTTCCCAGTGTGGAATTCATGGACATTCTTGGTGTTCCCAGTGTGGAATTCCCGGTATTCCCCATATTCCTGGTGCAGAATTCCTGGTGTTCCCAGTGCAGAATTCCCGGAATTCCCTGTATTCCTGGTGTGTCTCCACAGGCGCCAATGCCTTTTCCTTTCCTTCCCCACAGATGGGCTGGAGCCGGAGAGCCAGGAAGGGTGAGTGGGATTTGGGGTTTCAGTGGGACTTCCAGGGATCTGTGGGAGTTTGGTGGGATTTCCAGGGAATTTGAGGGGTTCCGGTGGGATTTTGGGAGTTCAGTGGGATTTCCAGGGAGTTTGGGGTTTCCAGTGGGACTTGCCCCGATCCCAACGGATTTTCCCCGGAATGCTCCCCAACCCCATTCCCCCAGGCAGGTGAGCAATGGCGAGGCTGGAGGAGATTCCCAAATCCACATGCGCACCTGGAAGAGGGAGAGCATCTGCCGAGGTGAGGAGAAACTGGGTTCAGCCTTGGGAAGGGTTCCTGTCCTGGGATACTGATCCCAATCCATACCAGGACAGTGATCCCATTCCCGGGATACTGATCCCAATCCATTCCCGGGATACTGATCCCAATCCCACGATGCTGTTCCCATTCCATTCCTGGGATAGTAATCCCATCCCATTCCCAGGATGCTGATCCCAATCCCAGGATGCTGATCCCATCCCATTTCCACAATGCCAACCCAATCCTGGGATGCTGATTACAATCCCTGGTTGCTGATCCCATTCCCTAGATGCTGATCCCATTCCCCTGTGGGATGCTGATCCCATTCCTGCGGTACTGATCCCATTCCACACTTGGGATGCTGATCCCAATCCCAGGGTGCTGATCCCATTCCATTCTGGGATGCTGATCCCATTCCCACAATGCCAGTCCCACTCCCTGGATGCTGATCCAAGTCCCAGGATGTTGATCCCATCCCATTTCCACAGTGCCAATCCCAATCCTATGATGCTGATCCCAATCCTGGCATGCTGATCCTATTCTTGGGGTGCCGATCCCAATCCCAGGATGCTGACCCATTCCTGGAATGCTGATCTGATCCCAATCCTGGGATGCTAATCCCATTCCCAGGATGCTGATCCCATTCCCGGTTTTTCCCAGGGGATCGTTTCTCCTTCCCGGAGGTGCAGGATGATGTCATCTATGACGATGTTCCCTGTGAGGGCCTGGATTCCGAGCAGGACGGTATGGAATTCCCTCTGCCCGCCTTTCCCAGGCCCCAATCCCATTTCCCAGGCCCCAATCCCATTTCCCAGGCCCTGATCCCATTTCCCAGGCCCTGATCCCATTTCCCAGGCCCTGATCCCATTTCCCAGGCCCCGATCCCATTTCCCAGGCCCTGATCCCATTTCCCAGGCCCTGATCCCATTTCCCAGGCCCTGATTCCATTTCCCAGGGCCCCGATCCCATTTCCCAGGGCCCCGATCCCATTTCCCAGGCCCTGATCCCATTCTCCATCCTCAAGAGGCTGCAGAGTGGGAGAACTGCTGGGAAAACTCTGGGATTTGGGAAGGGATGGAGACACCGAGGGGTTTGGGCTCTGAGGAGGGAAGTTGTCCTTCCTGGCTGGAAAAGCAGAGGGATTTTCCCTCAGGATCCTTGGGATTTCCCTCAGGATCAGTGGGATTTTCCCTCAGGATCAGTGAGATTTTTACCTCAGGATCAGTGGGATTTTCCCAGATGGAAAGGCAGAGGGATTTTCCCTTGGGATCTTTGGGATTTTCTCTCAGGATCCTTGGGGTTTCCCCTCAGGATCAGCAGGATTTCTCCTCAGGATCATTAGGATTTTCCCATGTGGAAAACTAGAGGGATTTTCCCCTCAAGATCACTGGGATTTTCCCTCAGGATCAGTGGGGTTTTCCCTCAGGATGATTAGGATTTTCCTGGCTGGAAAAGCAGTAGGGTTTTCTCACAGGATCAGTGGGATTTTCCCTCAGGATCAGTGGGATTTCCCTCAGAATCAGTGGGATTTTCCCTCAGGATCAGGCCAGGATTTTTCCCTCAGGATCCTTGGGATTTTCCCTCAGGATTGTTAGGATTTTCCCATGTGGAAAACCAGAGGGATTTTCCCTCCAGATCATTGGGGTTTTCTTGGCTGGAAAAGCAGAGGGATTTTCCCTCAGGATCTTTGGAGTTTTCCCTCAGGATCAGTGAGATTTCCCCTCAGGATCTTTGGGGTTTTCCCCTCAGAATCAGTGGGATTTTCCCAGATGGAAAAGCAGAGGGATTTTCCCTCTGGATCTTTGGGATTTTCCCTCAGGATCAGTGAGATTTCCCCTCAGGATCCTTGGGATTTCCCCTCAGGATCTTTGGGATTTTCCCTCAGGATCTTTGGGATTTTCCCTCAGGATCTTTGGGATTTTCCCTCAGGATCAGTGGGATTTTCCAGGCTGGAAAAGCAGAAGGGTTTCCCCTCAGGCCCAGGCCAGGATATTCCCTCAGGATCTTTGGGATTTCCCTCAGGCCCAGGCCGGGATGGCAGCAGGATCCCCGAGGATCTGGGCTGGAGCTCCAGCGAGTTCGAGAGCTACAGCGAGGAGGAGTCGGGAGAAGATTCCAAGCGGGAAGCAGAGCCTGCCAAGCTCCGCGCCTCCTTCCAGCCCAAGGTATTCCTTCGGGATCCTCATCCCAGCTTTTTCCACCTTTTCCAGCCTTTTCCTGCCATTTCTCAGCTTTCCCGCCTTTTCCCAGCACATCCCACACATGCCAAATCCAAGGCTGCCACGCTTTCCCCGCAATTCCAGGGAATTCCTCTCTGCGTTCTCCTCCTTCCCTGTGAATTCCCACTTTTCCTGCCTCATTCCACACTCCAGCCCGGCCGGGATTTTGGGATAACTAATTCCGGGATGATTTCGGGATGATTTCGGGATAATTTCAGGATAATTTCGGGATGCTGCCGCGCCGCTCCGGGATGATTTCTCCTGTTTTTTTGTGTTTGCTGCTTCCTTGGATTCTCCTCTCTGCTTCTTCCTCCTCCTCCTCCTCCTGCCGCTGCTGCTGCTGCCTTTGCTTGGGGCTCAGCTCTCTCCGGAATTCCAAAAACTCCGGGAAAAATGCGCCAGGACTAAAGGGAACATCCTGGCCCTGAGAGTTGGGGGGAAGGAAATGCAGGAGCTGAAGCACAAATCCGAGTGGAAGGTACAGTCGCTGCTCCTGTCCGCCCAGAATTCCCGAAAAAATCCTCACAGAGTCGAGCTGGGAGGAACTCATCTCATTCCATCCCTCAAAAACTGGGAATTGTGTCTGGCAGCTCCGTGGGCTCTGGATTCCCATTGGCCGTGCTCATGCTGACCCCAAAAATCCCATCCCATCCCATCCCAAATTTTTCCATGGGAATCCATGGATGGGGCTGACCTTGAATATTGACATTGGGATTGACCCCAAACCTCCTTTCCCATCCCAAATTTTTCCATGGAAGTCCATGGATGGGGTTGACTATGGTCTTGGCCATGCTCTTGTTGACCCCAAAATTCCCATTGCATCCCACATTTTTCTATGGGAATCCATGGATGGGGTTGGCATTGATGTTGATTTTGACGATGTTCTTGTTTACCACCAAACCTCCTTTCCCATCCCCAATTTTTCCATGGAAATCCATGAAGGATGTAGACAGTTGACCTCAGCCATGGCCTGGCTGACCCCCAAAATCCCAAACCATCCCATTCCAAATTTTTCCATGGGAATCCATAAATGGGGCTGACCTTGACCATTGACCTTGGGATTGACCCCAAACCTCCTTTCCCACCTCAAATCCCCCCAAAATTCCCAAAAACCCCATGCCTTTCCCATGGAGTTTCCCCCGGAAGCCCCTTGCAGGCCTTCGTGACTTTTTTGGTGGGAATTCTTGGGAAAATCCCCCAAATTCATCTCCATAAGCAATCATTCTTTTCAGGGATTTTTTTTTTTGGGAGCTGTAATTCTGGAGTTTGTTTTCCAAAGGAGCTGGGAGCAAGCTGGGATAGATGGAGCCCTGGAGGGTTTATTCCCTAGTTGTGGTGGAAATCGGGAAATCAGGAGATTGGGAGATCAGGAAATCAGGAAATTGGGAAATTGGGAAATTGGGAAGGAAGAATTTTGGGAGTTGTGGATCCTTAAGACAGAGACTTTCCCAGCTCTGCCCCATCCAGGCTGGAATTCCATGGGATGGGGAGGCAATCAGTTTTGGGTAAAACTCTGGGATTTGGGGTCAAGCACTGGGATTTGGGGTAAAACTCTGGGATTTGGGGTGTGCAAGGCCCAAACCCCTTTCCCTCTGCCTCACATCCAATCCCAGTTTAGGGAAATAAATTGGAAAAAAGGGAATAAAGCAGGAGAAAAGGGGGGAAAATCGGGAAAAGAGAATAAGTCAGGGAAAAAAAGGGGGAAAATCAGGAAATAAAGGGGGAAAACCAGGAAAAAAGGGAATAAATCAGGAAAAGGGGAAAATCAGGAAAAAAGGTCTGGATCTGCTTCCCTTCCTTTCCTGCTTGGCTCTGCTGCATGATGCTGCTTTGGCTGCTCCCAAATCCATGGATCTGGCAGGGATCCTGGAGATTCCTGTGCTGCTGCTCCTGCTGCTTGGGAAATCTGGGAATGCTGCTGGGGAAAACTGGGAATGCTGCTGGGGAAAACTGGGAATGCTGCTTGGGAAAACCGGGAATGGTGCTTGGTGAATGTTCCTGGAGCCAGGCTGGGATCTGGGGCTGATTGCAGATTGATCCCTGAGATCCTGATGATCCCTGTGATCCTGATGATCCCCATGATCCCAGTGGTCCCGATGATCCCTGTGCTGATCTCGATGATCCCTGTGATCTCTGCAATCCCAATAATCCCAGTGCTGATCCCTGTGCTGATCCCAATCCATTATCCCGACAATCCCTGCAGTCCCAATGATCCCTGCTATCCCAATCCATGATCCCAGTGCTGATCCTGATGATCCTAGTGCTGATCCCTGTGATCTCTGTGGTGATCCCAATGATCCCTGTGATGCTGATCCCTGTGATGATCCCAGTGCTGATCCCAATCCATGATCCAAATCCATAATCCCAGTGCTGATCCCAATCCATGATCCCTGCTATCCCAATCCACAATCCCAGTGCTGATCCCAATGATCCCTGTGCTGATCCCAATAATCCCAGTGATCCTAGTGTGTTATCCCAATGATCCCTGCAATCCCAATGATCCCAGTGCTGATCCCAGTGCTGATCCCAGTGCTGATCCCAGTGCTGATCCCAATGATCCCTGTGCTGATCCCAATCCATAATCCCAGTGCTGATGCCAATCCACGATCCCTGCTATCCCAATCCACGATCCCAGTGCTGATCCCAATGATCCCTGTGCTGATCCCGATCATCCCAGTCTGTTATCCCAATGATCCCAGTGCTAATCCCAATCTACGATCCCAGTGCTGATCCCCATCCATGATCCCAGTGCTGATCCCAATCCATGATCCCAGTGCAGATCCCAATCCATGATCCCAGTGCAGATCCCAATCCACGATCCCAGTGCTGATCCCAATCCACGATCCCAGTGCTGATCCCAATCCATGATCCCAGTGCAGATCCCAATCCACGATCCCAGTGCTGATCCCAATCCACGATCCCAGTGCTGATCCCAATCCATGATCCCAGTGCAGATCCCAATCCACGATCCCAGTGCTGATCCCAATCCTGTGTGTGATCCCAATCCATGATCCTGCTGATCCCGATCCCTGGTTCCCAGATGTCCCAGCTGATGCGCGCAGCTCGCAGTGGCACCAAGGATGGCCTGGAGAAGACCAGGATGGCAGTGATGAGGAAGGTGACATTCCTGCAGCGCCGAGAGACCCCGGGTGAGCGGGAATTCCAGCCTGGAGCTGGGAAAGGCCTTGGGAAGGGGATTTGTGGGAATCCTCATCCCGATCACCTTTCCTCTTTGCTCTGATTTAGTCCCTTTCTTTCTGATTTATTCCCTTTTTTGTGATTGATTCCCTTTTTTACCTGATTTATTCCCTTTTTTTCCTACTTTATTCCCTTTTTTCCCCGATTTAGTCTCTTTTTTACTGCTTTATTCCCTTTCTTCCTACTTTATTCCTGGTTTTCCTGATTTTTTTCTCTCTTTTCTCATTTTTTCCCCCTTTTTTCCTGGTTTATTATCTTTTTCCTGATTTATTCCCCTTCTTTATTTATTCCCTTTTTCCCCAATTTATCTCATATTTTCTGATTAGTCAGTTTGTTCCCAATTTATTCCCTTTTTTCTTGATTTATTCCCTTTTTCCCTGATTTATCTTATATTTTCTGATTTAGTTTTTTTATTCCCAATTTATTCTTTTTTCCTGATTTTTTCCCCTTGTTTCCTGATTTATTATTTTTTCCCGCTTTACTCCCTTTTTCCCTGATTTATTCCCTTTTTCCTGGTTAATTCCCTGATTTTAAGCTTTCCCTTGACCTTTCCAACTCTTTTTTTTCTCCAAGCACTTTTGGGACAAATCATTGACTCCTCCTCCCCAGCAGCACTGGGATTTTTCCTTTGGGATTTTACCTTCTGGATTTTACCTTCGGGATTTTTCCCTCGGTATTTTCCCCTCCATGTTTTTTCCCGGAATTCCCGATCCCTGGGGAATTTCCCTGACGGTTTCCCTGGGTTCCGCAGGGGATGGGGAGCGCGGCAGGGCTCCAGCCAAGCCGGAGAAGCTGCGGCGCTCCAGCCTTTCCCTGGAGCAGCCCAGGGCAGGTAGGATCCCTCTGGAGCTTCCGTGGGATCCAGCAGCCGTGTGTGTCCTGCATTCCTGGCTTTCCTGCATGGCTTTGGGGTGCTGCAATCCCAGGAGAGCATCCTTGGAATCCCTGGGGAGCTGAAATCCTTTGGGAGCTGAAATCCTGGGAGAGCTGAAATCCTGCAAGAGCATCTCTGGAATCCCTTGGGCTCTGAAATCTTGGGAAAGCATCCCTGAAATTCCAGGAGAGCATCCCTGTGGGGCTGAAATCCTTCGGGAGCAGAAATCCCAGGAGAGCTGAAATCCCAGGAGAGCATCCCTGAAATCCTGGGAGAGAATTCCTGGAATTCCTGGGGAGCAGAAATCCCTTGGGATCTGAAATCCTGGGAATCTGAAATCCTGGGAGAGCATCCCTGGGTGGTGAAATCCCAGGACAGCTGAAATCCCTTGGGATTGGCAATCCTGGGAGAGCTGAAATCCTGGGAGAGGATCCCTGAAATTTTGGGAGAGCATCCCTGGAATTCCAGAAAAGCATCCCTGGAATCTGTTGGGATCTGCAATACCGGAGAGGATCCCTGGCCCAAGCCGAGGCTAATCTGATCATGGCCAAAATTAGGGAAGGAAAAAAGTCTCACACCCAGCCGGGGCTGCCAGCGCCTCCCACCCCTTCCTGTCCCCTTCCTGTTCCCGTTCCGTCCCCATCCCATCCCCATTCCCGCTGTTCCCGGGTATTCCAGCCGGGATGGGGTGGCACTGAGGCCATGTGGAAGTTCTGGCTGCTCTCCCATCCCGACGTGTCCTTGGCTCGCTCAGCCTCCTCCTCCTCGGGTAAGGAACCCCTGCTGGCTGCTTCCGGATTTCCTGCTTTCCGGATTTCTTGCTTTCCGGATTTCCTGATTTCCTGCTTTCCTGATTTCCTGCTTTCCGGATTTCCTGCTTTCTGGATTTCCTTATTTCCTGCTTTCCTGCTTTTCCGCTGCTTTCCTGCTTTTCCTGCTTTTCCACTGTTTTCATGCTTTTCCACTCCTTTTCTGCTTTTCCACTCCTTTCCTGCTTTCCTGCTTTCCTGCTTTCCCGCTTTTCCTTCTTGCGTGCTTTTCCCGCTCTTCCCGCTTTTGCTGCTTTTCCTGTGTTCCTGCTTTCTTGCTTTTCCCGCTTTTTCTGCTTTCCTGCTTTTCCTGCTTGCCTGTTTTCCTGCTTTCCTGATTTCTTGCTTTTCCTGTTTTGTTGCTGCTTTCCTGCTTTTCCCGCTTTCCTGCTTTTCCTGCTTTTCCTGCTTTTCCTGCTTTTCCTGCTTTTCCCGCTTTCCTGCTTTCCTACTTTTCCTGCTTTTCCTGCTTTTCCTGCTTTTCCCGCTTTCCTGCTTTTCCCGCTTTCCTGCTTTCCTACTTTTCCTGCTTTTCCCGCTTTCCTGCTTTTCTGCTTTCCTACTGTTCTGCTTTTCCCACTGCTTTCCCCATTTCCAGCTCCTTTTCCACCTTTTCCTGCTCCTTTCCTCCTGCTTTTCTGCCTTTCATACCACTTTTCCAGTTTCTGCCTCCTTTTCCCACCACTTTTCCCACTTCCAGCTCCTTTCCGCTTTTCCTACCTGCTTTTCACATTTTCCCGGCTCACTCAGGCGCCATTCCCGCATTTTGGGGTTGGGGTCCCTCCCTGTCCCCTCCCTGCCCGGCTCATCCCAGTGCTAGCTCCAGAGAGAAAACTGGGATCTGCCTCTTCCTGGAGCTGAGCGCAGCGCAGCCCAAATCATCCCAAATCCGAGATTTTGTGGAATTTGGGATTTTTGCCGAATTTGGGGGTTGTGTGCAATTCGAGAATTTTGTGGAATTTGTGTTTTTTGCCGAATTCGGGTGTTTTTGCGGAATTTGGGGTTCGTGTAGAATTTGGGGTTTGTGAGAAATTTGGGATTTTTGCGGAATTTGGGGTTTTTGCAGAATTCGGGATTTTTGCGGCATTCAGGGTTTTTATGAAGTTTGGGTTTTTGTGGCATTCGGGGTTTTTATGGAATACAGGATTTTTGTGGCATTCGGGGTTTGTGTGCAGTTCAGGGTTTGTGTGCAGTTTGGGGTTTTTGCAGCATTCGGGGTTTTTGCAGAAATCAGGGTTTGTGTGCAGTTTGGGATTTTTGCAGCATTCGGGGTTTTTGCAGCAATCAGGGGTTTGTGCAATTCGGTGTTTTTGCGGCATTCGGGGTGTCTGTCCCGCAGGTGACTCGGAGGAGGAGGACACCGCGGGGTTCCTGGAGGTGACAGTGTCGGACATGAAGCACCCACCGCCCGAGCTCAGCCCCATGCCCCAGGGACTGACCCCACAGCAGGTCTGGGGTTGGGATTGGGGATTGAACGGGTTTGGGATTGGGGATTGAGGGGGTTTGGGATTGGGGATTGCCAGGGTTTGGGATTGGGGATTGAGGGGGTTTGGGATCTGGGATTGCTGGGGTTTGGGATTGGGGATTGCTGGGGCTTGGGATTGGGGATTGAAGGGGTTTGGGATTGGGGATTCCCAGGGATTTGGGATCAGGGGTTTCTGGGATTTGCGATGAGGGCTTCCTAGGGATCTGGGATTGGGGCTTGCCAGGGATCTGGGATTGGAGTTTCCCCTGGATTTGGGATTGTTGTTTCCAGGGATTTGGGATGTTTCCCTGGCATTTGGGCTTCCAGAGATTTGGGACTGGGGTTTCCCAAGGATCTGGGATCGGGGATTCCCAGGGCTTTGGGATCAGAGTTTCCCTGGCATTTGGGATTGGTGTTTCCCAGAGATTTGTGATTGGGGTTTTCAGGGATTTGGGATTGGGGTTTCCTAGGATCTGGGATTGGGGTTTCCCAGGGATTTGGGATTGGGGATTCCCAGGATTTGGGGTGGTCTCAGCTCCCCCAGGTCCCGTGACTGAGCGGGGAGGGAAATGCTGAGTCAGCACAAACGGCTCTGCCCTGTCAGCACTTCTGCCAGGCCAGGGCTGCTTCCCCTTTTTCTGGGATTTGGCATCTGTGGGATCAGGGCTGAACCCCACACACTGTCCCTGCATTTCCTGGGATTCAGGATCCATGGATAATCCCGATTCCCGCAGGTTGTCCGCAGGCACATCCTGGGCTCCATCGTGCAGAGCGAGCGCAGCTACGTCGATTCCCTGAAGCGAATCCTGCAGGTGATTCCTGGGAATTCAGACCTTCTTTCCCGGCAATTCAGGACTTCCTTTCCTGGGAATTTGGGACTTCCTTTCTTGGAATTTGGTACCTCCTTTGCCACGAATTTGGGACCTCCTTTCCCAGGATTTTGGGACCTCCTTCCCTGGCAATTCGGGATCTCCTTTCCCGGCAATTTGGGGCTTCCTTTCCCAGGAATTTGGGACTTCCTTTCCTGGGAATTTGGACCCCCTTTCCTGGGAAATCGGGATCTCCTTTCTTGGGAATTGGGATCTCTTTTCCTGGCAGTTTGGGCTCCCCTTTCCTGGGAATTCAGTACCTCCTTCCTTGGGAATTCAGGACCCCCTTTCCCAGGTCCTGGGAATTCAGAACCTCCTTTCCTGGCAATTTGAGACCTCCTTTCCCAGGAATTTGGGACCTCATTTCCTGGGAATTGGGACTTTCTGGGACTTTGGGAGTGACTTCCTTTCCCAGGAATTTGAGACCCCTTTTGCTGGCAAGTCGGGCTCCCCTTTCCTGGGAAATCAGGACCTCCTTTCCTGGGAATTTGGGTTCTCCTTTTCCGGCAATTCAGGCTCCCCTTTCCCAGCAATTCAGGACCTCCTTTTCCAGGAATTCGGACCCCCTTTCCCATGGATTTGGGACAGCCTTTCTTGGGAATTCAGGCCCCCTTTCCCGGGAGTCCCCCCGGCGCGGATCCCGCCGTGCTGACCCCGCAGCATTCCTGCAGGATTACCGGAAGCCGCTGCTGGAGATGGAGCCGAAGGTGCTGAGTGCCAGGAAGTGCCAGGTGGTGTTTTTCCGGCTGAAGGAGATCCTGCAGTGCCACTCCATGTTCCAGATCGCCCTGGCCTCCCGCGTGGCCGAGTGGGACTCGGCCGAGAAAATCGGGGATCTCTTCGTGGCCTCGGTAGGGGCGGGAAAAATAATGGGAATTGAGGCCAGAAATTCTCTGGGATCCCTTTGGATAGTGGGAATGGCTGCAAAGGTCGTGGGAATCACCTCCAAACCTCCCATGGGATCTCAGAAATTGGGAATGAGCTCCAAACCTCTCCTGAGATCCCATCAGAAATTGGGAATCACCTCCAAAGCTTATGGGAATCACCTCCAGACTTCCCCTGGGATCTCATGGGAAACTGGAAATGACCTCCAAACCTCCCCTGGGATCTCATGGGAAACTGGGAATCACCTCCAAATCCCATCAGGAATTGGGAATAATCTCCAAACCTCCTCTTGAGAATCACCTCCAGACCTCCCCTGAGATCTCATGGGAAACTGGGAATCACCTCCAGACCTTTCCCAGGATCTCATGAGAAACTGGGAATTACCTCAAATTGGGAATCAGCTCCAGACTTCCCCTGGGATCTCAAAAATTTGAGATCCAAATCCCGTCAGAAATTGGAAATCATCCCCAAAGCTCCCCTGGGATTTGATGAGAAATTTGGAATCACTTCCAGACCTCCCTTGGGATCCAATCAGAAATTGGGAATCAGCTCCAAACCTCTTCCAGGATCCCATGAGAAATAGGGAATCACCTCAAATTGAGAATCACTTCCAAACGTCCCCTGGGATCTCAGAAATTGGGAATGAGCTCCGAATCCCATCAGAAATTGGAAATCGCCTCCAAACCTCTTCCAGGATCCCATGAGAAATTGGGAATCAGCTCCACACCTCCCCTGGGATCTCATGAGAAATTGGGAATCGCCTCCAAACTTCCCATGGGACAAATTGGGAATTAGCTCCAAATCCCATCAGAAACTGGGAATCACCTCAAATTTGGAATCACCTCCAAATCCCACTGGAAGTTGGGAATCACCTCCAGACCTCCACTGGGATCTCAGAAATTGGGAATTGCCTCCAAACTTCCTCTGGGATCCCACGGGAAATTTGGAATCACCTCCAAATCCTATCAGAAATTGGAAATTACCTCCAAACCTCCCCTGGGATTTGATGGGAAACTGGGAATCACCTACAAATCTCATCAGAAATTTGGAATCACCTCCAAACCTTTCCCAGGATCCCACCAGGGCTGGATTTAGGATTAAACCAATGGTGCCCAAACTGGGAATCACCCGCAGCCCCCCACCCTTTCCCACCCCATTTTCGGGAATCCCCACCCCATTTTTGGGAATATCCCCCATTTTTGGGAATATCCCCCATTTTTGGGAATCCCACCCCATTCCCAGTTTCCCTCCCTCTCCAGTTCTCCAAGTCCATGGTGCTGGATGTCTACTCAGATTACGTCAACAACTTCTCAGCAGCCATGGCTCTGCTCAAGAGGGCTTGTCTGACCAAGCCTGCCTTCCTGGAATTCCTCAAGGTCAGCTTTTATTCCAAAAAAAACCCCTTTTTCCTGGATTTCCCCCCCGCCATGGTGCCCCTGGCTCTACTTCTCCCAAAAAGCCCATTTTTCCTGGCTTTCTCCCCACTGCAGCCCCACTTTTCCCAAAAAACCCCGTTTTTCCTACTTTTTTTTTCCCCCCAGAAGTGGCAGATTGCCCCAGTGCTCCCCTTTTCCCAAAAACCCCATTTTTCCTATTTCTCCCATTTCCCCCCAGAAGCAGCAGGTGGCCACCAGCTTCCTTTTTCCCAAAAACCCCATTTTTCCCATTTTTCTCCAGAAGCAGCAGATGACCCCTGCCTCTGCTTTTCCCAAAAATCCCATTTTTCCCATTTTTTCCAGAAGTGGCAGATGTCCCCAGTGCTCCCCTTTCCCCAAAACCCCATTTTTCCCATTTTCCCCCCAGAAGCAGCAGATGGCCACCAGCTTCCTTTTTCCCAAAAACTCCATTTTTCCCATTTTTCTCCAGAAGCAGCAGATGACCCCTGCCTCTGCATTTCCCAAAAACCCCATTTTCCCCTTTTTTCCCATTTTTCCCATTTTCTCCCCAGAAGCGGCAGATGGCCAGCGCTGACCGTGTCACTCTCTATGGGCTGATGGTGAAGCCAATCCAGAGGTTCCCTCAGTTCATCCTCCTGCTCCAGGTACTGCCAGGGTGCTGATCCCGATCTTTGGGGTTTGGGGTTTAGCATGGGATGTGTTTTGGGGTTCAAAACATCCAACCCATGGATCAGCTTTGGTTTTGGAGATCCCAGAATTGCTCCAATTCCCTCAGTTCTCCCAGTCCTTCTCCAGGTACATCTGTGGGGTGCCTGCTCCCAGTTTTTGGGGTTTGGGGTTTGGCATGGGATGTGTTTTGGGGTTGACACCTTGGCTGGATTTAGGGATCAATCCCAAGGATCATCTTTGGTTTTGGAGATCCTAAAATTGCTCCCAATTCCCTCAGTTCTCCCAATCCTACAGCAGCTACATCTGTGGGTTCCTGCTCCCAGTTTTTGGGGTTTGCCCCAGGGACACATTTTGGGATTATCCCGAGGTTGGATTTAGGGATCTATCCCGAGGATCACTTTCCAGGCTTGGCTGCTGGAGATTCCCAAAGCTCTTCCAACAGTGATGTTCCATATGGCACCACTTTCTTGGAGCCATTCCCATTCCCAGATTTTATTCCCGTTTTTCATTCCCTGTTTTCATTCCTGGTGTTTATTCCTAGATTTCATTCCCATTTTTCATCTCCAGGACATGCTGAAGAACACTCCCCAAGGTCACCCTGACTGGCTGTGCCATTCCCGGTGTTCATTCCAGGTTTTCATTCCCATTTTCCCTGGACATGCTGAAGAACACCCCACGGGGTCACACTGACCGGCTGGGCCATTCCCGGTGTTTATTCCTTCCCGATGTTTATTCCCATTTTTTATTCCCATTTTTATCCCCAGGACATGCTGAAGAACATGCCATGGGGGTCACACTGACCAGCTGTGCCATTCCCATTCCCATTCCCATTCCCATTTTTATCCCCAGGACATGCTGAAGAACACCCTGCGGGGTCACGCTGACCAGCTGTGCCATTCTTGGTGTTCATTCCCAGTGTTTATTCCCATTCCCATTCCCGTTTTTATCCCCAGGACATGCTGAAGAACACTCCCCGAGGTCACGCTGACCGGCTGTGCCATTGCTGTTCCCATTCCCAGTGTTTATTCCCATTCCCATTCCCGTTTTCATCCCCAGGACATGCTGAAGAACACTCCCCGAGGTCACGCTGACCGGCTGTCGCTGCAGCTGGCGCTGACGGAGCTGGAGACGCTGGCCGAGCGCCTCAACGAGCAGAAGCGAGTGGCCGAGCAGGTGGCTGAGATGGAGCAGCTCAGCCGCAGCGTGGGGGAGAGGAGCAGCCTCAGCAAGGTGAGCCTTCAGCCTCAGCATCATCTTCATCCTCATCATTGTCCTCAGCATTGTCCTTATCATCATCCTCATCCTCATCATCCAGATCTTCCTCCTCAGCATTGCCATCATCCTCATCCTCAGCATTGTCCTCATCATTGTCATCTTTATCCTCCTCCTCTTCCTCCTTCTCTTCCTCCTCCTCCTTCTTCTCCTCTTTGTTGCGGTTTTGAGGATGTTACAGCAGACTTTACCCTAGAGCTTCTCTACCCAGCCCGGTTTAGCGCCTCAGTGCTCTAAACCCTCTGTCCCAGGGCCGGACACTGCGCTCTCACCGTCCGGGGAGCCATAAGGCTAGCTCTGGTTCGTCTGCTTCCACAACCGGCAGTGATAAAGGAGGCGAGGAGGGTCTATGCGTTGTGTCCATGGAAGATGTTTATTCGCATGGTGCAGCAGAGGCCAACGACCTCCCCGAGGCAGAGATGCCTCGAGGGCGAAGGCCTCACATGCACAGCCACATGTGGTGCATAAACACACATGGAGCATAGACAGCAAGATGGCAGAGGGTAAGGGGTTTTATAGGGAAACAGAGAGGGGCAGGGACAGCACACAGGCCCAGTGACCTCTGGGTACAGGGGAGGTACAGGGGCGGAGTTAGGAGTACAGGAACCAATAGGGGAAACCCGAGGGAGTGGCCAGGGCCACGTGGGGTTAGGGTATAGGAACCAATAGGGAAACCCGAGGGAGTGGCCAGGGCCACGCGGGGTTAGGGTATAGGAACCAATAGGGAAAACTGGGCGCGTGGCTAGGGCTATGCGGAGTAGGGAAGGCAGGACAATAGGTGACAAGTACAGTCGTTAAGAAAGGGGTGTGGGGAACTTGCAGCTATTATCACAATATTTCCCCATTTTTTACTAAATTAAAGAAGGAAAGGCTTTTCCTAAAAGCTTTCATAGCAAATTTTTAAACAACAGGAAAATGGTAAAACAACATAATGTAAAGCAATGACAAAATTAGTTTTGCTGTGAGTATGGGGAAAACGATGATGCAGCTGGCTGATTTTGATGTTGGAGTTCAGTATAGGCTGAATTTTCAGACTGCAGTTATGTTTGTAGTCTGTTTTTCTTTTGCTGGGGCTGCTAAGATGAAGGCAGCGTTTGCAGCAGCAACGGCGTTGTCACCGAAGTCTTTCTCAGCTTAGGAGAGGGAGAAAACTTTGGACGCAGCGCAGCTCCACTGGGTGACACACAGTTCTTCCCTGCTGTGGCTCTGCCGGGTCTGGAATAGTTTTACTAGGCCCCAGCACGGCCAGACGGCAGCACAGCTTCAGGGACTGCTCTGGCGCAGCTCCACCGGGCTTCGGGGGCAGTGTCTGCCGCGGGGAGCTAGAGGTGCAGCCCCACCGGCTCCTCCGAGCCTGCCGCGGGCAACTGGAGGTGTGGCTCCGCTCCCAGCCAGGCCATAGCTGCTTCTGGCTGAGAGGGAACGCCTGAGAGGATGGGAGGAGGGGCCCGCACCGAAGGGAAACACTCAGATGAGGAGGGATCTGCGACCGAAGGGAGCCCCCACCGACGCGGGGGGAGGGGCTACAACGGAACAGGAGGGATGCAGGGGGTGGAGCTTCGGCAAGCCCGGGAAAATTTCAAGGGGAAGAAGACAACATGGCGTGCCTGACCATGCGGCCGGCGCCATATTGGAAAACACATGGAGTCAGCTCGGCTGAGGTTTGGGGCACAGGAAAGGAGGTTAGCAGGGATCTCGAGTTAGAGTGATCAGTTCTAACCCGGGAAAGGGACAGGAGAGGCTGAAAAGCGTACGATCAGCTCTCTCCTGAGGGACAGAGGGGGAACACGAGCTGGTGGAGGAGGGGGTGCCACCAACACATGGCCAGCACCATGTTGGGGGATACATGCAGGGGAAGGTGCTTATTAGGGAGAGAACAGGGGTTTTTCACTGCCAGATAACTAAATAAAACAAAACACAGATTAGTTTACTTTATCTCTCGCGTGCAAAAACTTCCCACACAACAGCTGATTCCCCATTCCTTATAAAATATGTCTAATTTTATAAGAAAAACTGCTCCCAAAATGGGGGCACAAAACTTAGGTCTCCCCTTGTTAGAAATGGGTTTTTTCTTGTCGAGATTTCGCATGGAGCGCGACTCCCTTCACCTCGACAAGACACCACCTCTAACCCTCCACCCACCCCGAGGCAAAAAGAACAAACTAAAAAGAAAAAAGGGACCCCCATACCAAGCCGACCAGGCCTTCACCGGCTCCCCTCCCAAGGGGCTTTCCAGAGGGCTTACCAAGCACGGAGAATCAAAAAAAAGCACTCGGGATGGTCCACTGCCGTTCGGCCGACCTCCTTGAAAAGCGCGACTTTTTTCCAGAGGCTACCGGCCTCCCCTTCGGTCTTCTCGCTGAATGCAAGCTTCTCGTCGGGGAAATGGCTTCCCAAATGCGACTACTCCCCTGCCGCAGTTGCGGCTGCAGGGGGACGCTTTCCAGGGTGGCTTCTGCCCCACGTTGGGCGCCATTTGTTGCGGTTTAAAGGATGTTACAGCAGACTTTACCCTAGAGCTTCTCTACCCAGCCCGGTTTAGCGCCTCAGTGCTCTAAACCCTCTGTCCCAGGGCTGGACACTGCGCTCTCACCGGCTGGGGAGCCATAAGGCTAGCTCTGGTTCGTCTGCTTCCACAACCGGCAGTGATAAAGGAGGCGAGGAGGGTCTATGCGTTGTGTCCATGGAAGATGTTTATTCGCATGGTGCAGCAGAGGCCAACGACCTCCCCGAGGCAGAGATGCCTCGAGGGCGAAGGCCTCACATGCACAGCCACATGTGGAGCATAAACACACATGGAGCATAGACAGCAAGATGGCAGAGGGTAAGGGGTTTTATAGGGAAACAGAGAGGGGCAGGGACAGCACACAGGCCCAGTGACCTCTGGGTACAGGGGAGGTACAGGGGCGGAGTTAGGAGTACAGGAACCAATAGGGGAAACCCGAGGGAGTGGCCAGGGCCACGTGGGGTTAGGGTACAGGAACCAATAGGGAAAACTGGGGGCGTGGCTAGGGCTATGTGGAGTAGGGAAGGCAGGACAATAGGTGACAAGTACAGTCGTTAAGAAAGGGGTGTGGGGAAGTTGCAGCTATTATCACAATACTCCTCCTCCTCCTCCTCCTCCTCCTCCTCCTCCTCATCCTCATCCTTTATCCTCATTCTCGTTCTCATCTTCATTCTCCTCGTCTTCCTCCTCAGTGGGATTGGGAGCTGCTGGGTTTCCTCTCCCCATTGGGGTTTTTGGGATCCTCTTTGCTCCCAAAGGATGTTGGGATCCAACCCAAGCCTTGAGGTTGGAATGGGGGAGTTCCTCCCCAAGGAGCTGCTGCATTTGGATTTGGGGTTTCCTCTGCCTGCTGGGTCTTTTGGGAAGCAGAAATCCCTGTTGGGTCTCCTCCCTCAGATTTTGCAACTCTCGGTGTTGGAAAGAGGAACCCAAAGTGACCTCATGGTGCCACATCCGGGGCTGGGCGTGGCCCTGGAGAGAAACCACAGCAGGGCCTGCTGGGATCGGGGTCGAGATTGGGATTGGGATCGGGGTCGAGATTGGGATTGGGGTCAGTATTGGGATTGGGATTGGGATTTGGGTTGGGATCAGGATCTGGATTGGGGTTGGGGAGCTTTTGGAGAAGGTTTTTGGGAGGTTCTGGGGAAGGTTTTGGAGCTTCTGGAGAAGATTTTGGGATGTTCTAGAGAAGGTTTATGGGAGCTTTTGGAGAAGGCTTGGTACCGTTTGGAGAAGGTTTGGGATGTTCTGGTGAAGGTTTGGGGGATGATGTGGAGAAGATTTTTGGGAGCTTTTGGAGAAAAGGTTTGGGAGGTTGTGGAGAAGGTTTTTGGGAGCTTTTGGAGAAGTTCTTTTTTAAGGTTCTGGAGAAGATTTTGGGGATGCTCTAGAGAAGGTTTTGGGATGTTTGGAGAAGGTTTTGGGATGTTCTGGAGAAGGTTTTGGGAGGTTCTGGAGAAGGTTTGGGGATGTTCTGGAGATGGACTCTCCAGGCCAGCGAGAGCCACCGTGTTGGTCTCTCCACAGAGCTGCTGAGCTCGAGGCAGCACAGCTGCTGCTGTGTGAGACACTGACCGAGACAGTGTATGGTGAGCGAGGGCAGTGAGCCTGATTTGGAGAGGGTTTGGGAGGTTCTGGAGAAGGGTTTGGGAGCTTTTGGAGAAGGTTTGGGATGTTCTGATGAAGGTTTTGGGGATGATCTGGAAAAGGTTTTTGGGAGATGTTGGAGAAAAAAGTTTGGAGAAGTTTTGGGATGTTCTGGAGAAGGTTTTGGGAAGGTTCTGGAGAAAGTTTTTGGGAGCTTTTGGAGAAGGTTTGAGATGTTCTGGTGAAGGTTTGGGGATGTTCTGGAGGAGGTTTTGGGATCCTCTGGAGAAGGGTTTGGGAAGGTTCTGGAGAAAGGTTTTGGGAGCTTTGGAGAAAAGGTTTGGAGAGGTTTTGGGATGTTCTGGAGAAGGTCTGGAGGTTGTGGAGCTGGACTCTCCAGGCTGGCCAGAGCCACCATCTCTGATCTCCCCACAGCTGCTGAGCTCGGGGCAGCGGCAGCTGCTGCTGTGCGAGACGCTGACCGAGACAGTGTATGGTGACCGAGGACAGCTGCTCAAGTCCAAGGAGCGCAAGGTGTTCCTGCTCAACGACCTGCTGGTCTGCGCCAACGTCAACTTCCGGTCAGAGAGCTGGACTGCCGGCCCCAAATCCTGCGGGTCCCATGGGGGTTGCCGGGATCTGCCCCGGGAGGGATGGGGGCTTGGGAAACCGGGAAACTGCGGGTGTGGGGGATCCTGGGGGGGTTGGGGGAATCCCATTGGATTTGGGGCAATCCCACTGAGGTTGGGAAATCCCACTGAGGTTGGGAAATCCCACTGAGGTTGGGGATTGGGGGAAACCCATAAAATTTGGGGAAATTCCACTGGGGTTGGAGACTGGGGGAATCCCATCAAGGTTGGGGGAATCCCATTGAGTTTGGGGTTTAGGGGAATCCTGTTGAGGTTGGGGGAATCCCACTGAGGTTGATGTTTGGGAGAATCGCATTGGATTTGAGGGAATCTCATCAAGTTTGGGGTTTGGGGGAAACCCATTGAGTTTGGGGTTTAGGGGAATCCCACTGAGGTTGGGGTTTGGGGGAATCCTGTTGAATTTAGGATTTAGCAGAATCCAGTTGAGGCTGGGGGAATCCCATGGAGTTTGGGGGAATGCCACTGAGTTTGTGGGGATCCCATTGAGTTTGGGGTTTAGGTGAATCCCATTGAGTTTGGGGTTTGGGAGAATCCAATGGATTTGAGGGAATCCCATCAAGTGTGGGGGAATCCACTGAGTTTGGGGTTTAGGGGATTCCCATTGAGATTTGGAGGAATTCCTCTGAGATTGGGGGAATCCCATCAAGTTTGAGATTTGGGGGAATCCCATTGGATTTGGGGTTTGGGGGAATCCCATTGGATTTGGGGTTTGGGGGACATTGAGGACTTTGGGGTGGGTTTGGGGTTTCTCAGCCCCCTTTTCCCACCACGGGCTCCAGGAATGGGATGAACTCAGCAGGTTTTGACACCTCTGAGTGTGGAAATCCCGGAATTGCCCCAAATCCCACTAAAGAGCTCCTTTCCCCTTTCCCAGGCCGGTGCCTGCAGGGTGGCTGTGAGGTGTGCTGAGCTCTGCCCCACAGACATTTGGGGTTTTCCTGCACACTGTGGGGGCTTGGCCTGCAGGATGCCTTTTTTGGGGGAGAGATGGGGTTTTTTTAGGGGAAAAGTGAGGTTTTTTTGAGGAAAATGTGGGGTTTTTTTAGGGGAAAATGCAGGTTTTTTGGGACGAAAATGTGGGGGTTTTTTAGAGGAAAACGGGGTTTTTTTAGGGGAAAATGAAGGGTTTTTTGCAGGGAAACTGTGGGGGTTTTTTAGGGGAAAACATGGGGTATTTTTTTAGGGGAAAGATGGGGTTTTTTTTAGGGAAAAATGTGGGGGTTTTGGGGGGAAATGTGGGGTTTTTTTAGGGGAAAGGTGGGGGTTTTTTAGGGGTAAGGTGGGGTTTTTTTTTAGGGAAAAAGTCTTTGTTTTTAAGGGAAACACAGGGTTTTTTTAGGAGGAAAACATGGGGGTTTTTTAGGGAAAACACAGGTTTTTTTAGGGGAAAACACAAGTGTTTTGGGGGGAAATCACAGGGGTTTTTTTAGGGGAAAGTGCAGGGTTTTTTTAGATGAAAACATGTTTTTTTAGGGCAAAACACTAGAATTTTTTAGGGAAAAACGGGGGTTTTTAGGAGAAAAATGAGGGGAAAAACGCTGGGTTTTTAGGGGAAAAACGCTGGGTTTTTATAGGGGGAAAAGCAGGTTTTTTTAGAGGGAAACACAAGCTTTTTCTAAGGAAATACATTCTTTTAGGACAAAACACCAGGATTTCAGGGGCAAAACCATGACTTTTTCTAGGCATACAAAAGCCATTACATTTTTTTGGGTAAAAACCGCGTGGCTCTTTCTGAGGTCAGGAAAAATCCGTTTATTTTGGTGGGTGCTGTGTTCCCGTCAGAGGGCAGCCGGAGCTGGGCAGCCTGGTGCCGCTGGGCCCCAAGTACGTGGTGAAGTGGAGCTCCAGCCTGCCGCAGGTGCACGTGGTGGAGGTGGGGCAGGATGGACACCACGACAAGGACAGTCCTGCCGCGGTCACTGCTGCTGGCCGCAGGCACGGCCCGGCCGGCCAGAGCGCCAACAGTGAGTGCAGGGTGGGGCTGGGGGGAATTGGGGGCTTTGGGGTGGGATTTGGGGGGTTTGGGGTGGGGTTTGGGGGTTTGGGGTGGATTTGGGGGTTTGGGGTTGATTTGGGGTTTGGGGTGGGATTTGGGGGTTTGGGGAGTTTTGGGGTGGGATTTGGGGTGGGGTTTGGGGGTTTGGGGTGGGGTTTGTGGTTGGGGTGGGGTTTGGGGGTTTGGGGTGGGATTTGGGGGTTTGGGGAGTTTGGGGTTTGGGTGGGATTTGGGGTTTGGGGGTTTGGGGTGATTCGGGGGTTTGTGGTGTTTGGGGGTTTGGGGTGGGATTTGGGGCGTTTTGGGGTGGGATTTGGGGGTTTGGGCTGGGGTTTGGGGGTTTGGGCTGGGGTTTGGGGGGTTTGGGGTGGGATTTGGGGGTTTGGGCTGGGGTTTGGGGGGTTTGGGGTGAGGTTTGGGGGTGTTTCACCACTCTGGGAGGTGGTGGAGTTTTGGATGTGGCACCTGAGGCCTTGTTCCTGATGGGATGAACCTCCCTGTGCTGGGATTTGGGATCTGGGGGGTTTGGGGTGGGAACTGGGGGAATTTCACTGCTCTGGGAGGTGGTGGAGATGGGGATGTGATGCTCCAGCCCTTGTTCCCAGTGGGGTTGGGGTCTCATTCCTTGGATTTGGGGGGTTTCAGAGGATTTCACTGCTCTGGGAGGTGCTGGAGTCAAGGATGTGGCAGTTGGGGCCTCATTTCTGGAGGGATTTGGGGCTTTTTGGGGGGATTTCACCACTCTGGGAGGTGTTTATGGACATGGTGCTCTGGCCCTCATTCCTTGTGGGATTTGGGGTTTGAGGTGGGATTTGGGGGTTTTGGGGGGTTTGGGGTGGGGCTTGGGGCATTTGGGAGGTGATGGAGTTGCCAACCTCAGAGGTGTTTGAGGAACAATGGATGTGGAATTCAGGGCCTCATTCCTGGTGGGATTGACCTCTCTGGGGTGGGATTTGGGGTTTTTGGGGGATTTCACCTCTCTGGGAGGTGGTGGAATCATCATCCTTGGAGATGTTAGAGGAACAATGGATGTGGCACTTGGGGCCTCATTCCCAGGATTTGGGGAGTTTTGGGGGAATTTCACCACTCTGGGAGATGTTTATGGACAGAGTGCTCCAGGCCTTATTCCTGGTGGGATCGACCTCCCTGGGCTGGGATTTGAGGGGTTTTGGGTGGATTTGGGGGGTTTGGAGGATTTCACCGTTCTGGGAGGTGGTGGAGTGATGGATGTGGCGCTTGGGGCCTCATTCCAGGGATTTTTGGGGGGTTTTGGGGTGATTTCATTGCTCTGGGAGGTGTTTATGGACGTGATGCTCTGGCCCTTGCTGCCAGTGGGATTGGGGTGTCTGAGCTTCAATTTAGGGGGATTTGGGGGGTTTTGGGGGATTTCACCTCTCTGGGAGCTGTTTATGGACACGGTGCTCTGGCCCTCATTGCTGGTGGGATTGGGGTCTCTGGGGTGGAATTTGGGGGGTTTGGGGGGATTTGAGAGGTGGTGAAGTCACAGATATAGTGCTCAGGGCCTCATTCCTGGGATTTGGGGGGTTTTGGGGCATTTCAGTGCGCTGGGAGGTGGTGGAGTCATGGATGTGGCACTTGGGGCCTCATTCCTGGTGGGATGACCTCTTTGGGATGGGATTTATTCCTAGGATTTGGGGGATTTTGGGCGGATTTGGGAGGTAGTGGAGTCGCAGGTGTGGTGCTTGGGGCCTCTTTTCTGGTGGGGTTGGGGTGTCTGGGGTGGGATTTGGGGCGTTTTCGGGGGAATTCACCAGTCTGGGAGATGGTGGAGTCATGGATGTGGCACTTGGGGCCTCATTCCTGGTGGGATGACTTCTTTGGGATGGGATTTATTCCCAGGATTTGGGGGATTTTGGGCAGATTTGGGAGGTGGTGGAGTTGTGGACTTAGTGCTCCAGCCCTCATTGCCAGTGGGATTGACCTCCCTGGGCTAGGATTTGGGGGGTTTTGGGAATTTCACCACTCTGGGAGGCGGAATCCCCATCCTCAGGGCTCATGGATTGGGCTCAGTCCTGGAATCTTCCCCAATCCTGTGGATTCCACTCTGTGGGATCCCCTGAATTCCCATTTTCCCAGACAAGGTGTACCTGGGCCCATTCAGAATTCCCAAATTCCCATTTTTCCCCAGACAAGGTGTACCTGGGCCCATTCAGGATTCCCAAATACCCATTTTTCCCCCAAATTCCCATTTTCCCAGACAAGGTGTACCTGGGTCCATTCAGGATTCCCAAATTCCCATTTTTCCCCAGACAAGGTGTACCTGGGTCCATTCAGAATTCCCAAATTCCCACTTTTCCCCAGACAAGGTGTACCTGGGTCCATTCAGAATTCCCAAATTCCATTTTTCCCCAGACAAGGTGTACCTGGGTCCATTCAGAATTCCCAAATTCCCGTTTTTCCCCAGACAAGGTGTACCTGGGCCCATTCTGAATTCCCAAATTCCCATTTTCCCCCAGACAAGGTGTACCTGGGTCCGTTCAGAATTCCCAAATTCCCATTTTCCCCCAGACAAGGTGTACCTGGGTCCATTCAGCATTCCCAAATTCCCATTTTCCCCAGACAAGGTGTACCTGGGTCCCCCGCGGCTCTTCCAGGAGCTGCAGGAGCTGCAGAAGGACCTGGCCGTGGTGGAGCAAATCACTCTGCTGGTCAGCACCTTGCACGGCACCTACCAGGTGGGACCTCCGGAAAATCCCGGAAAATCCTGGAAAACCCCGGAATTCTGGGGTGATCCTGGTGGATTCTGGTGGATTTTGGGTGTTTTTCAGAACCTGAACATGACGGTGGCCCAGGACTGGTGCCTGGCGCTGCAGAGGATGATGAAGGTGAAGGAGGAGGAGATCCACTCTGCCAACAAGTGCCGCCTGAGGCTGCTGCTGCCCGGGAAACCCGACAAGTGAGATGGGAATGATGGGGTTGGGAATGTGGGCAGGGATCGTGGAGTTTGGGAATGTGGGGATGAATCCTGGATGGGCCCTGGAGTTTGGGAATTGCAGATGGGCCCTGAGTTTGGGAATCCTGGAAACATGGATGGGCCTTGGGCTTGGGAACTTGGGAATGAATCATGGATGGGACCTGGAGTTTGGGAATCCTGGATCGATCCTTGGGTTTGGCAATCCAGGAATTCTGGATGGGCCCTGGAATTTGGGAATGGCAGGTGGGCCCTCCCTTCAGTTTGGGAATCCTGGATGGGCCTGAGTTAGGGAATCTGGGAAGGAATCCTGGAATGAATCCTGGATGGGCCCTGGAGTTTGGGAATTTGGGAATAAATCCTGGGTGGGCCCCGAGTTTGGTAAGCCTGGAGTGAATCCTGGAGTTGGGGAATTTGGGAATCCTGGATGGGCCCTGGAGTTTGGGAATTTGGGAATCCTGGATGGGCCTTGGAGTTTGGGAATTTGGGGATGGACCATGGATGGGGCCTGAGTTTGGGAACTGGGGAATGGCAGGTGGGCCCTAGAGTTTGGGAGTCTGGGAATGAATCCTGGAGTTTGGGAATTTGGGAAGGAATCCTGGATGGGCCCTGAGTTTGGGAACGTGGGAATGGCGGGCAGGCCCTTGGGGTTTGGGAATTGCAGATGGGAATGGGAATCTGGGATGGGCCCTGGAGTTTGGGAATCCCAGAGTCTTGGATGGGCACTGGAGTTTGGAGTTTGGGAATTATGGACAAGCCCTGAGTTTGGGAATCTGGGAGTGAATCCTGGATGGGCTCTTGGGTTTGGGAATCCTGGAATCCTGGATGGGCCCTGGAGCTTGGGAATCCCGTATTTTGGGAATGCTGGAGGCTGTGCTGTCCCCAGGTCCGGGCGCCCCATCAGCGTCATGGTTGTGTTCATCACCCCCAACCCCCTCAGCAAGATCTCCTGGGTCAACCGGCTGCACCTGGCCAAGATTGGCCTCCGTGAGTCCTGAGGGGCTGGGGAGGGAATTCCAGAGCTTTGGGATGTTTGGGAAGGTTTGGGATGAGTTTGGAATGAGTTTGGGATGAGTTTGGGATGGTTTGGGATGAGTTTGGGAAGGTTTGGGATGAGTTTGGGAAGGTTTGGGATGAGTTTGGGAAGGTTTGGGATGAGTTTGGGATGGTTTGGGATGAGTTTGGGAAGGTTTGGGATGGTTTGGGATGGTTTGGGATGAGTTTGGGATGAGTTTGGGAAGGTTTGGGATGGTTTGGGATGAGTTTGGGATGGTTTGGGAAGGTTTGGGATGAGTTTGGGATGAGTTTGGGAAGGTTTGGGATGGTTTGGGATGAGTTTGGGATGAGTTTGGGATGGTTTGGGATGAGTTTGGGATGAGTTTGGGATGAGTTTGGGATGGTTTGGGATGAGTTTGGGATGAGTTTGGGATGAGTTTGGGATGAGTTTGGGATGGGTTTGGGATGGGTTTGGGAAGGTTTGGGATGAGTTTGGGATGGTTTGGGATGGTTTGGGATGAGAGTTTGGGATGGATTGGAGAAGCTTTGGAGAAGGTTCTGGAAAAGGTCTGGGAGTTTGGAGGGCTTGGAAGGCTTTGGAGAAGGTCAGGAAGGTTGTGGAGAAGGTTTGGGATGTTTTGGAAAAGGTTTGGGACCTTTTGGAGAAGGTTGGGAAGTTCTGGAGAAGGTTTGGGGAAGGTTTGGCAGAAAGTTTTAGGGAAGTTTTGGAAAAGGTTTTGGGGATGTTCTGGTGAAGGTTGGGAAGATTTTGGAGAAGGTTGGGGAGGTTTGGGAGCTTTTGGAGGAGGTTGGGGAAGTGCTGAAGAAGGTTTGGGATGTTCTGGAGAAGGTTTGGGAGGCTTTGGAGAAGGTTTGGGAAAGGCTTGGAAGATTTTGGAAAAGGTTAGGAAGGTTTGGAAGGTCCTGGAGGAGGTTTGGGATGCTCTGGAGAAGGTTGGGGAGCTTTTGAGGAAGGTTTGGAATATTTTAGAAAAGGCTGGGAAGCTTTGGAAGGCTTTGGAGAAGCTTTGGAAGGTTCTGGAGCAGGTTTGGGAGATTTTGGAAAAGTTTGAGGAGGTTTGGGAACTTTTAGAGACGTTTGTGAGGATTTGCAGAAGATTTGGGGAAGGTTTGGAAAATTTTGGAAAAGCTTGGGGAGGTTTGGGATGTTCTGGAAAAGGTTTGGGACGATCTGGAGCAAGTCCTGGAGGTCCTGGAGAAGGTTTGGGAGCTTTTGGGGGAGGTTGGAAGGTCCTGGAGAAGGTTTGGGGAAGGTTTGGAAGATTTTGGAAAAGGCTGGGGAGGTTTGGGAGCTTTTGGAGGAGTTTGGGAGGTTCTGGAGAAGATCCTGGAGGTTCTGGAGAAGGTTTGGGAGGCTTTGGAGAAGGTTTGGAATGTCCTGGAGAAGGTTTGGAGGTTCTGGAGAAGGTTTGGGAGCTTTTGGAGAAGGTTTGGAATGTCCTGGAGAAGGTTAGGAGGTTCTGGAGAAGGTCAGGCTGATCCCAGCATTCCCATTTTTCCCGTTTTTCCGCAGGGGAGGAGAACCAGCCAGGTTGGCTCAGTCCTGACGAGGACAGGAAGAGCAAAGCTCCCTTCTGGTGTCCCATCCTGTCCTGCCACATTCCAGCCTTTTCCTCCAAAGCCTTGGATCTGCAGGTGAAAACCGGGAATGGCCCTTGCTGCATCCCACATTCCATCAGATCCCAGAATTCCGGGAGGAATGGCAAAAATCCCACTCTGGAGGGGCTGGAAATCTGGGTGTGAGGGTGGGAATTGGTGTGATCCCGCCTGGAAAATTGGGAATGGCAGTTGGATCCCAAATTTTGGGGAGAAAAAGCACAAATTCCACTCCTTAGGGGCTGGAAAAGTTGGTTGTGAGGGCAGGAATTGGCGTGATCCAGCCTGGAAAATCGGGAATAATAGCTGGATCCCAAATTTTTGGGAGGAAAGGCACAAATCCCACTCTGGAGGGGCTGGAAATTTGGATGTGAGGGTGGGAATTGAGGCAATCCAAGGGGGAAAATCAGGAATAACAGCTGGATCCCAAATTTTTGGGTTCCCACTGACATCCTGCCTGTTTGGGGTGATTTGGGTTTTCCATCTCCTTTCCTTTTGCATCCCAAATTTTGGGGAGGAAAGGCAGAAATCAATGTTGGAGGGGCTGGAAAAGTTGGTTCTGAGGGCAGGAATTGGTGCAATCCAGCCTGGAAAATCGGGAATATCCTCTGGGCAGTGTGGATCCCAAATCCCGAGTTCCCTGACCCCATTCCCGTTGCCATTCCCAGCTCACAGCCGCAGTGCACAATCCTGTCCATTCCTCACTCCTGGGATTCTCAGCCGTCAGCACCTCCCTGCCCCAGGGCTTCCTCTGGGTGAGCAAATCCCGGGATTTGGGGGGGATTGGGATGGAATCCCCTTTCCCAGGGAATCCTGGGCTGGAATTCCCTATTTCCCATGGGATCCTGGGCTGGAATCCCCTATCCTGTGGGCTGGAATCTCCTTTCCCATGGAATTTCCCGTGAGGATCCCAGGCTGGAACCCATTTCCAGGAATCCCCTCATTCCCATTTTTCCCCTTTCCCATGGGATCCTAAGCTGGAATCCCCATTCCCATCAAGATCCAGTTCCCAAATCCCGTTCCCAGAGAGATCCCATTCCCATCAGAATCCCATTCCCAGAGAGATCCAGTTCCCAAATCCCATTCCCAGAGAGATCCCATTCCCAGAGAGATCCCATTCCCAGAGAGATCCAGTTCCCAAATCCCATTCCCAGAGAGATCCCATTCCCATTCCCAGCTCCCAAAAAATTCTTCCCCACCCAGGGCTGACCAGGGAATTCCAGGTGATTTTCCCTTATTCCCACTCCAAGGGGCCCTGCCGGCTCATTCCTGGTTTTCCCCTTTCCCATGGGATCCTGGGCTGGAATCCCCTATCCTATGGGCTGGAATCCCCTTTTCCAGGAAATCCCCTCACTCCCATTTTCCCATTTCTCAGGGAATCCCAGACTGGAATCCCCCATTTCCCACAGAATTTCCCATGGGATCTGGGCTGGAATCCCTTTCCCAGGACTTCCCTGATTCCCAGGAATCCCCTGATTCCCATTTTCCCCTTTCCTACTGGATCCCAGGCTGGAATCCCCCATTTCTCATGGAATCCTGGGCTGGAATTCCCTTTCCCACAGAATTTCCTAGGGATCCCAGGCTGGAATTCCCCATTTCCCAGGGAATCCTGGGCTGGAATCCCCTTTGCCACGGAATTTTCCACAGGATCCCAAGCTGGAATCCCCTTTCCCAGGATTCCCCTCATTCCCAGGACTGCCCTGATTCCCATTTTCCCTTTACCATGGGAATCCTGGTCTGGAATCCCATTTCTCAGGGAATCCCAGGTTGGAATCCCCTCATTCCCAGGATTCCCCTCATTCCCAGGGATCCCCTCCTTCCCGTTTTCCCCTTCCCCAGGGAATCCTGACCTGGAATCCCATTTACCACAGAACGTTCCAGGGATCCCCTCATTCCCATTTTTCTCTTTTCCAGGGTATCCGGCTGGTTTCTGTTGGTTTGATCCCCTCATTCCCATTTTTCTCTTTCACTGGTTCCCAGGTTTGCTCCCGAATTCCGGGTTCCCCTCATTCCCGTTTTTCCCGTTCCGGTGGGAGGAGGCCGGGAAGGCTCGGGGGGTCAGGTGGAGATCTTTTCCCTGAACCGCTCCGTTCCCCGAACCGTCAAATCCTTCCCGCTGCCCGCGCCGGTGCTCTGCATGGCCTTCATCCCGGAGCCCCTGGAGCCTGAGGATCCCACGGAGCCGGGAAACCCCGCGGGAAAACCCTCGGATCCCAACCCCAGCTCCCCTCATCCCGCAGTGTGCCTGGGGCTGCAGGACGGCAGGTGAGATCCCAAATCCCCAGTTCCCAATCCCAAATCCTGAATCCCCAATGCATGCCCAGGGACGATCCCACGATTCTGGTGAGATCCCAAATCCCCAGTTCCCAATCCCAACTCCCTAATCCCCAATCCCAAATCCCCAATTCCAAATCCATCCCGGGGATGATCCCAGAATTCCAGTGAGATCTCAAATCCCGAATCCCAAATCTGACCCCAGGGTGAATTCTGATCCTGGAATTCCTGATGCTGGGCTGGAATACCCTATCCTATGGGCTGGAATCCCCATTCCCAGGGAGTCCCAGGCTAGAATCTCCCATTTTTCATGGAATCCCGGGCTGGAATCCCCTTTCCCAGGAAATCCCAGGCTGGAATACTCTTTCATGTGGGATTCTGGGCTGGAATCCCTTTTTCCATGGGATTTCCCTGGGAATCCCTGGTTGGAATCCCCTTTCCCATGGGATCTTGGGCTGGAATCCCTTTTTCCATGGAATCCTGGGCTGGAATCCCTTTTCTGGAATCCCCCATTTCCCATGGGATCCTTGGGCTGGAATCCCCTTTTTCCATGGAATTTCCCGGTCTGGTGGAATCCCTTTTCCTATGGGATTCTGGGTTGGAATCTCCTATCCCACAAAATTTCCCATGGAATCCCAGACAGGAACCCCTTTTTCCATGGGATCCCCAGTCTGGAATCCCCCATTTCTCATGGGATCGTGGGCTGGAATCCCCTTTCCCATGGAATTTCCCACGGGAATCCCAGGCTGGAATCCCCATTCCCACAGGATGCTGGGCTGGAATCCCTTTTCCCAGGAATCCTCTCATTCCCGTTTTCCCATTTCCCACTGGATCCTGGGCTGGAATCCCAGACTGGAGTGTCCCATTTCCCATAAGATACTGTGCTGGAATCTCCTTTCCCGTGAATCTCCTCATTCCCATTTTTCCCCTTTCCTACTGGATCCTGGGCTGGAACCCCCTTTCCCATGGGCTGGAATCCCCATTCCCGTGGGATCCTGGGCTGGAATCCCCTTTCCCAGGAATCCCCTCATTCCTGTTTTTCCCCTTTCCCACTGGATTCTGGGCTGGAATCCTGGGCTGGAATATCCCATTTCCCACGGGATGCTGGGATCCCCATTCCCATGGAATCCCGGCCTTGCTCCACAGCCTGCTGGTGTACGGCAGCGTGGATTCGGGAACGCCGTGCCTGCGGAGCTGCAAAATCCCGGGAATGCTGCCCATCCTCAGCCTGGGCCACAGCGCCGACTTCCTGTTCGCCGGCCTGCAGGACGGCAGCCTCGCCGCCTTTCCCTGGAACAACGGTGAGCAAAACCCCGGGAAATCCTCTGGGATTGGAGATTCCTTGCTGCTGAAATGGATAAAGTGGAGAAATTCCTGGTTTTCCCCATTTTTCCTGATGTTTTAGTCCTTTCCTGGTGGCCCCAGGGTGGGAAAATGGGATTTTCCAGGGGTGGATTTAAAGCGTTTTGGGGGAAAACATTGGGAAAATTGTCCTGGAGATGGAAAAGTGTGCTGGAGAAGGGAAATTGTCATGGAGAGGAAAAATGGTTATGGAGAAGGAAAATTGTCCTGGAGAGGGAAAATGGTTCTGGAGATGGAAAAGTTGTTCTGGAGATGGAAAATTGTCCTGGAGAGAGAAAAATTGTGCTGGAGAGGGAAAATTATCCTGGAGCGGGAATAACTGTCATGGAAAAGGAAAAATATCCTGGAGAGGGAAAATTGTCCTGGAGATGGAAGATTCTCCCTGCTGCTGATCCGGTGTGGGATGCACAAGGAATCAGAAAAAAATGGGATTTTTTTCCCCCAAAATCCCTTTTGGGGGCTGGAATTGGAGTTGATCCTCTCCCACCTCACCCATGTGGAAAATTCCCTTTATTCCCTGGGTTTTGGGGTTGTTTTCCCTGGATTTGGCTCAGGCTGGTTGGGATCTCTCTTTTTCCCAGGAATTCCTCGCCGGGGATTGGGAAATTCCTTTTTCCCATCGCTAGGGGGTGGGAAAGAGCCTGGAATAATCCTGTGGGATTTGGGCCATTTTGGGGTGAAATCCCTGATTTTTTCCAGGAAAACCACAGGAAGCAGCACCTGGATCAATCCCGAGGCACCAAATCCCCCTAAACTAGGATTTTGGGATTCTTTCCCAAATTATGGCAACCCCGGGAGCTAATTAAGGGGAATTTTAATTAATTGTAATTGTTCAAGTGGCTGCCACGGGGGGGCAGTTTTGAATGCCAGCCCGGATTTTTGGGAGGAAAAAACTTCCCTGAAAAATCGCTCCTTTTTTCCCTGGAAACTGGGATTTTTGGGAGGAAAAAGCTTCCCTGAAACTGCTGCTTTTTGCTTGGAAATTGGCATTTTTTGGGAGGTAGGATTTTATAGGAAGTGGGAATGACTCTGAAAAAGGGATTTTGGGACTGCTGGGAAGCAGGAATGACCCCGTGGGTGTCACTGGGGCTCCCATCAGCCCTGGGGGGCTCAGCTAAATCCTGAGCATTCCCTGGGATCCCACTGATTCCCTGATTCCTTTCATTCCTTGTGATCCCATTGATTCCCTGATCCCATTGAGCCATCCCCATTCCACACTCTGGCTGGGATTCAGGATTGAGCATTCCCCATGCTCCCATTCCCTGTGCTCCCATTGACTCCCTGACACCCCACTGATTCCCTGACCCCATTGATTCCCTGATCCCATCGATCCTTTCCTGTTCCAGGCTCTCTCTAGGATTCAGGATTGAGCATTCCCTGTGTCCCATTGATTCCCTGATCCCATTGATCCATTCCCTGATTCCAGGCTGTCTCTGGGATTCAGGATCAAGCACTGCCCACTCTCCCATTGATTCTCTGATCCCATTGATTCTCTGATCCCATTCCTGTTCCAGGTTCTCCCTGGGATTCAGGATCGAGCATTATTTCCCATTCTCCATTCCCGTTCCAGGCTCTCTCTGGGATTTGGGATCATTCATTGTCCAATCCTTGATTCCAGGTTCTTTCTGGGATTTGGGATCATTCATTCCCCATTCCCCATTCATTCCCTAGTTTCAGGTTCCCTTTGGGATCTGGGATCAGTTCATCGTTCCCCATTCCCATTCCCTAATTCCAGGTATTCTCTGGGATCTGGGATCATTCATCATTCCCCATTCCCATTGATCCAATCCCTATTCCCAGGCTCTTTCTGGGATCCGGGCTGTGCTCCCATTGATCCATATTCCCTATTCATGGGAAGTCTCTGGGATCCAGGATATGCTCCCATTGATCCAATCCCTGTTCCCAGGAATTCTCTGGGATGTGGGCTGTGCTCCCATTGATTTCCCCTGTCTGTAATTCCAGGAACTCTCTGGGATCCGGGCAGTGTCCCCATTGATCTATTCATCATTCCTTATTCCCAGGAATTCTCTGGGATCCAGGCAGTGTCCCCATTGATTTCCCCATTCCCTATTCCCAGGAACTCTCTGGGACCCGGGCAGTGTCCCATTGATCCATTATTCCCTATTCCAGGAACTCTCTGGGACCCAGGCAGTGTCCCCATTGATCCATTATTCCCTATTCCCAGGAACTCTCTGGGACCCGGGCAGTGTCCCATTGATCCATTCATTATTCCCTATTCCCAGGAACTCTCTGGGACCCGGGCAGTGTCCCGCGCCTGTTCCGGGTCGGCTCGGCTCCTCTCCGCGCTCTGCTGCCGCTGGACGACTCGCTCTGGGTTGGATCTGCCAACCAGGTCTGTGTGCTCGACGCCTCCTCGCTGCAGCCACAGGTAATCCCGGGAATCTGGGAATTCTGGGAATTCCGGAGGGCTCGGGAACGCCGTGGGGTCAAAATCCTGGGAATTTTGCGGGCTTTTGGGGGCTTTGAGTCCCAAATTTCCCCTTTTTTCCCATTTTTTGTGCCCATGGCAATTTTTTATTCCCATTTTTGTGCCATTCCCAAACTTTTCGTGCCAATGCCAACCTTCTGTTCCCAGATCTTGTTCCCAGCAAGATCCCATTCCCAGAGAGATCCCATTATTTTTTGGGGGGAATTTTGAGAATTTTTTTT
This sequence comes from Lichenostomus cassidix, assembly GCF_008360975.1. Lineage (NCBI taxonomy): Eukaryota > Metazoa > Chordata > Aves > Passeriformes > Meliphagidae > Lichenostomus > Lichenostomus cassidix. Next base: position 33,096 of record NW_028147555.1, read on the forward strand.
GGGCATTTTTTTTTGCTAATTCCAGGAATTTTTTTGGGAATTGCAGCAGCAGTTCCAAGATGTCTGGGAATTCTGGGTGGGGCTGTGCATTGTCGAGAGCAGGAACTCCAGGAATTTTGGGAATTTTTGGGGGGAATTTTATTTAGAATTCTGGGAATTTCATTGGGAATTTCGTTGGGAATGTCAGGAATTCTGAGCATTGCAGCAGAGGTTCGAGGCTTACCCCAGTCCTGAAGTGCCCAGGAATTTTGGGTGGGGCTGTGCATTGCGTGGGATGTGCTGTGCAAAACTCTGGGAATTTTTTGGCAAATTTTGAGACATTTTTTGGGGGAATTCTTTTTGGGAATTCCGGGAATTTTGTTGGGAATGTTTGCCAAGTGCAGCAGCAGTTCGAGACTTACCCTGATCCTGAAGTGCCCAGGAGTTCTGGGTGGGGCTGTGCATTGCCAAGAGTGGGAATTCTGGGGATGTTGGGGATTTTTTTTGGGGAATTCCTGGGATTTTTTGGGGAATTTTTTTTGGGAATTCTGGGAATTTCTTTGGGAACTTCTTAGGGAATTTTGGGCATTGCAGCAGCAGTTCGAGGCGCACCTGGACTCCGAGGCGTCTGGAAATTCAGGGTGGAGCTGTGCATTGCGGAGAGCAGGAACTCTGGGAATTTTTTGGGGTAATTCTGGGAATTCCTTTGGGATCTCTTTGGGAATTGGGAATGTTTGTGTCCCCGCAGCAGCAGTTTGAGGCTCACCCTGACCCCGGCTCAGCAGTGACGCACATGGTGCGCGCCGGCTCCGGGGTGTGGATGGCGTTTGCCCTGAGCTCCTCCATCCGCCTCTTCCACACCGAGACCCTCGAGCTGCTGCAGGAGATCAACGTGGCCACCAGGACCACCCTGCTCATGCCAGGTCAGTCAGGAATTAGTGATTATTGATTAATTAATTGGTTATTGGGGTCAACGTGGCCACCAGGACCACCCTGCTCATGCCAGGTCAGTCAGTAATTAGTGATTGATTAATTAATTGATTAGTGGGGTCAACATGGCCACGAGGACCACCCTGCTCATGCCAGGTCAGTCAGTAATTAGTGATTATTGATTAATTAATTGATTATTGGGGTCAACGTGGCCACCAGGACCACCCTGCTCATGCCAGGTGAGGATTCATTAATGCTTAATTAGTTAATTAATTGATTAATGGGATCAACATGGCCACCAGGACCACCCTGCTCATGCCCAGTGAGGGTTAATTAATTAGTGATTGATTAGTGATTAATTAATTCATTAATTGCTGAGATCAACGTGGCCACCAGGACAAGGCTCGTCATGCCAGGTGAGGGTTAATTAATTAGTGATTGATTAATGTTCATTCATTCATTTGTTGCTGAGATCAATGTGGCCACCAGGACTATGCTGCTCAGGCCAGGTCAGGGTTAATTAATGCTTAATTAGTGATTAATTAATTATTAATTAATTACTGAGATCAACGTGGCCACCAGGACCACCCTGCTCATGTCAGGTGGTGGTTCATTAATGGTTAATTAATGATTGATTAATTAATTAATGAAATCAGTGTGGCTACCATGACCACCCTGCTCATGCCTGGTGAGCCCTAATTAATTCTTGATTAATTAATTAATTCATTACTGAGATCAATGTGGCAACACGGGCAATGCTGCTCCTGCCAGGTGAGGGTTCCTTAATTAATAATTAATAATTAATAATTAATTCATTTATGCGGTCATTAATGAGATCAACATGGCCACACACACAACACTGCTCATGCCAGGTCAGAGCTTAATTAGCAGTTAGTTAATTAATTAATTGGGGCATTAATGGGATCAGTGTGGCCACCAGGACCACACTCCTCATGCAGGCTGAGCCTGACCTTGTCCTGTGATCCCAAATCCCTGTGATCCCAAATCCCTGTGATCCCAAATCCCTGGATCCATTCCCATTCCCTCTCAGGGTTATCCCATCCCATTCCCACCCTGGAGCTCCCCAATCCCTTCCATAATTCCAAACCCAAATCCTGTGTCAATACTTTTTTCCCTGTTTTCCCCCTTTTTCCAGGCATATTCCTCCCTCCCAGGAGCATTGGGATCAAATCCCTTTGGGATTCCTGCTCCCTCCTCCTCTGGAATGTGGCAGCTCCTTAACGAGCCTTTCCTGGAGCTGCTTTTCCATGGATTTCTCTCTTTCCCAAAACTCCTTTTCTATGGATTTTTCCCTTTTCTGGTTCTGCTTTTCCATGGATTTCCCTGTCCCAGAGCTCCTTTTCCATGGATTTATCCCTTTCCCGGAGCTGCTTTTCCATGGATTTCTCTCTCCCATCTCCTCACTAAATCATTCCCATAAAACATCTATTTATTTCCCACTGCAATCTCTCTTTTCCCCCATTTTTTCTCCTCTTTCCCTTTATTTCCCTTCCCATCCCTTTCCCGAGGATATTCCCTATGGAAAACCCCCTGGGCAGTGAATCCTTGGGGATTCCAGCCCTGGGATGATCCCTGATCCCGGATTTTCCCGGATCTTCCCATTTGTTCATTCCCAGGGCAGAAGCAGGTACGAGTGACGAGCCTCCTGATCTGCCAGGGCTCGCTGTGGGTTGGGACAGAGCAGGGAATCATCGTCCTGCTGCCACTGCCGCGCCTCGAGGGAATCCCCAAGATCACCGGTGAGAGATTCCCAGAATTCCTGAACGTTCCCAAGGGTTCAATCCCCAAAATCACCAGTGAGATCCCAAAATTCCCTAAGAAACCATTCCAAAAGGGTTCCACCCCCAAGATCACCAGTGAGATATTCCCGGGAATTCATGAACATTCCAAAGGGTTCAATCCCCACAATCACTGGGGAGATCCCGGAAAATTCCTGAAAATTCCCAAAGAAACCATTCCCAAAATCACTGGAGATATTCCCAAATTCCCAAGAGGTTCAATCCCCAAAATCACTAGTGAGATTCCCAGAAAATCCTGAACATTCCCAAGGGTTCAATCCCCAAGATCACTGGTGAGATTTTCCCGGGAATTCCCAAGGGTCCAATCCCCAAAATAACCGGTGAGATCCCAAAAGTCCCGAAAATTCCCAGAAATTCCCAAAGAAACCATCCATGCCCAAGGGTTCATGGTATCCCTGAATGGCCATTCCAGCCTTTTGGAATTCTCAGCTCATTCCCAATCCCATTTTTCCCATTCCCAGGGATAAGTGGAATTCCTGACAATTCCCATTCCATTCCCACATTTCCCATTCCCAGGGAAAGGCATGGTGTCCCTAAACCGCCATTCCAGCCCTGTGGAATTCCTGACATTTCCCAATCCCACTTTTCCCATGCCCAGGGAAAGGCATAGTGTCCCTGAACAGCCATGGTTTCCCCATGGAATTCCTGGCTCATTCCCAATCCCACATTTCCCATTCCCAGGGAAGGACCTTGTGTTCCTGAACAGCCA
>NW_028147556.1:0-35264 GCF_008360975.1 Lichenostomus cassidix
TGATCCATGTTGTCAGGATGTTACCAAGTGTGTCACCAGGTGTGTAGATCCATGTTGTAAGGAGGTCACCAAGTGTGTCACAACGTGTGTAGATCCATGTTGTCAGGATGTCACCAAGTATGTCACCAGACGCGTAGATCCATGTTGTCAGGGGGTCACCAAGTGTGTCACAACATGCCAAGATCCACGTTGTAAGGATGTCACCAAGTGTGTCACCAGATGTGTAGATCCGTGTTACAAGGAGGTCGCCAAATGTGTCACAACGTGTGTTGATCCATGTTGTCAGGATGTCACCAAGTGTGTCACCAGGTGTGTAGATCCGTGTTGCAAGGAGGTCACCAGGTGTGTAGATCCATGTTGTCGGGATGTCACCAAATGTGTCACCACATGCCAAGATCCGTGTTGCAAGGAGGTCACCAAGTGTGTCACAACATGCCAAGATCCGTGTTACAAGGAGGTCAGCAAGTGCAGAACCAGATGTGTAGATCCATGTTGTCAGGATGTTACCAAGTGTGTCACCAGGTGTGTAGATCCATGTTGTAAGGAGGTCACCAAGTGTGTCACCAGGTGTGTAGATCCATGTTGTCAGGAGGTCACCAAGTGTGTCACCACATGCCAAGATCCGTGCTGTAAGGAGGTCACCAAGTGTGTCACCAGGTGTGTAGATCCGTGTTACAAGGAGGTCACCAAGTGCGGAACCAGATGTGTAGATCCATGTTGTCAGGATGTCACCAAATGTGTCGCCACCTGCCAAGATCCATGTTACAAGGATGTCACCAAGTGCAGAACCAGATGTGTAGATCCATGTTGCAAGGAGGTCACCAAATGTGTCACCAGATGTGTAGATCCATGTTGTAAGGAGGTCACCAAATGTGTCACCACGTGCCAAGATCCGTGTTACAAGGAGGTCACCAAGTGCAGAACCACGTGTGTTGATCCATGTTGTAAGGAGGTCAGCAAATGTGTCACCAGGTGTGTAGATCCATGTTGTCAGGATGTCACCAAGTGTGTCACCAGGTGTGTAGATCCGTGTTGCAAGGAGGTCACCAAGTGTGTAGATCCATGTTGTCAGGATGTCACCAAATGTGTCACCACATGCCAAGATCCGTGTTGCAAGGAGGTCACCAAGTGTGTCACCACCTGCCAGGATCCCTGCTGTGTCACCAAATGTGCCACCACCTGCCAGGACCCCTGCTGCCAGGGGGTGACCACCTGTGCCACCACGTGCCAAGATCCGTGCTGCCAGGATGTCACCAAGTGTGTCACCACCTGCCAGGGTCCCTGCTGTGCCACCAGGTGTGTGACCACCTGCCAAGATCCATGTTGCCAGGATGTCACCAAGTGTGTCACCACCTGCCAGGACCCCTGCTGTGCCACCTCCTGTGCCACCCAGTGCCAGGGTGTCACCAGGTGTGTCGATCCCTGCTGCCAAAATGTCACCAGGTGTGTCACCACCTGCCAAGATCCATGTTGCCAGGGTGTCACCAGGTGTGTCACCACCTGCCAGGACCCCTGCTGTGCCACCTCCTGTGCCACCCAATGCCAGGGTGTCACCAGGTGTGTCACCACCTGCCAGGACCCCTGCTGTGCCACCTCCTGTGCCACCTCCTGTGCCACCCAGTGCCAGGGTGTCACCAGGTGTGTCACCACCTGCCAAGATCCATGTTCCCAGGGTGTCACCAGATGTGTCACCACCTGCCAGGACCCCTGCTGTGCCACCCCCTGTGCCACCTCCTGTGCCACCCAGTGCCAGGGTGTCACCAGGTGTGTCACCACCTGCCAGGACCCCTGCTGTGCCACCCCCTGTGCCACCCAGTGCCAAGATGTCACCAGGTGTGTCACCACCTGCCAGGACCCCTGCTGTTCCACCCCCTGTGCCACCAGCTGCCAAGATGTCACCAGGTGTGTCACCACCTGCCAGGACCCCTGCCGTGCCACCCAGCGGTGTCCCATCTGCGGCAGGATTGTCACCTCCCCCTGCGCCCAGCGCTGACCCCCCCCAGGCCGTGACACCGCCGTCACCCCAAATCCCCGCGGCGGTTTTTCCCCGCGGAACCTTCCGGAAGGCTGTGACACTACCGTCACCCCAAATCCCCGCGGCGGTTTTTCCCCGCGGAACCTTCCGGAAGGCGCGGAACGAACCCACTCGCCACACCCCTGAGGCCGCCGGAATTTTCCGGAATTTTCCGGAATTTTCCGGAATTTTCTGGAATTTTCCGGAATTTTCCAGAATTTTCCGGAATTTTCCGGAACTTTCCCGCCGAATCTCCACCTTTTCCCGCCGTTTTCGCCCCAAGAAAGAGCCTTTCCCGCCGGGAAGGAACCGAGCGATTTTGTGCCCCCGGGAAATTTCCCCGGGAGAAAATCCGGAATTCCTCCTTTTTTCCCCCGGAAATGTGGGATGGAGAGAATTCCCTGATTGTTTTTCCTCTTTGCCTTTCCGTGTCTGAAGCAATAAAATAAATTATCTCGGCGTTTGTGTGTTTTATTCGCTCCTCGCGCTTTATATTTTGGGGTTTTTTTTCCCCTGAAATCCTAATTTTTCCGAAATTTTTCCGAAATTTTTCCGAAATTTTTCCGAAATTTTTCCGAAATTTTTCAGAAATTTTTCCGAAATTTTTCTGAAATTTTTCTGAAATTTTTCTGAATTTCCAAAATTTTTCTAATTTTTTCTGATTTTTCTGAATTTTCTGTTTTCCGAAATTTTTCCGAAATTTTCCAAATTTTTCTGAAATTTTTCCAAATTTTTCAAATTTTTCTGAAATTTTTCCGAAATTTTTCTGAAATTTTTCCGAAATTTTTCCAAAATTTTTCCAAATGTTTCCAAATTTTTTCCAAAATTTTTCCGAAATTTTTCCAAAATTTTTCCAAAATTTTTCTGAAATTTTCCCAAAATTTTTCCGAAATTTTTCCAAAATTTTTCCGAAATTTTTCCGAAATTTTTCCGAAGAGGATCTCATGGGAATTTGGAATTATTTTATATCCCACAGGAATCATCAAACCCATGCCCAGGACACCCCGAAATTCCAACCCCAAAATCCCGGGATTGTTCTGGCGCTCTGGGAATTTTGGGATCGGAATTTTGGGATCAGGATTTTGGGAGATTCTTTAGGATCTCACATTGTGGGTTGGGATTTTCCTGATATTCACCCCAATTCCCACCCTTTGGCACAACTCTGGCCAATCCCTCATTGCTGAGATCCCAAAAAAGGGTCTGAGATCCCAAAAAAGCATCTGAGATCCCAAAAAAGGGTCTGAGATCCCAAAAAAGGGTCTGAGATCCCAAAAAGGGTCTGAGATCCCAAAAAGGTGTCTGAGATCCCAAATGAACCTCCGATATCCCAAATAAAAGTCTGATATCCCAAATAAATATCTGATATCCCAAATCAATGTCTGACATCCCAAATAAAAATCTGAGATCCCAAAAAAAGTCTGATATCCCAAATAAATGTCTGACATCCCAAATAAATGTCTGATATCCCATAAAAAATCTGATATCCCAAAAAAATGTCTGATATTCCAAATAAATTTCTGATATCCCAAATAAAGGTCTGATATCCCAATTAAATGTCTGACATCCCAAATAAACATCTGATATCCCAAATAAACGTCTGACATCCAAAATAAATGTTAGATATCCCAGACCAATATCTGATATCCCAAATAAATCTCCAATATGCCAAATAAAAATCTGATATCCCAATTAAATGTCTGACATCCCAAATAAATCTCAAATATCCTAAATAAATGTCTGATATCCCAAATAAACATCTGACATCCAAAATAAATGTCTGATATCCCATAAAAAATCTGATATCCCAAATAAATCTCCAATATCCCAAATCAATGTCTGATACCCCAAATAATTATCTAATATCCCAAATAAATATCCAATATCCCAAATAAAAGTCTGACACCCAAAATAAATGTCTGACGTCCAAAATAAATGTTTGATATCCCAAATAAATGTCTGATATCCCAAATAAATCTCCAATACCCCAAATCAATCTCCAATACCCCAAATCAATGTCTGATACCCCAAATCAAAGTCTGATATCCCAAATAAAAGTCCAAAATCCCAAATAAATCTCCAACATTCCTGCTGGCAGAGGCAACACCACACAGAGCTGGAAAACACCCGAAAAACCCCAAATCGGGGATTTCCTCCACATCTCCCCGAAATCTTTCTTCTCAACCCCAAATTTTTTGGGAAATCCTTTTTCCAGGGAAGCAGGATGAGATTCCCAAACTGGGAAGGGTTTGGAGGAGCAAATCCCACCTGGGAGGTGCAGACAGGGCGGGGCTGGCTGGGATTCCCAAAAATCCCAAAAATCCCCAAAAATCCCCAAAATCCCCAAAATCCCCAAAATCCCAAAAATCCCAAAATCCATGTGCAGACAGGGCGGGGCTGTCTGGGATTCCCAAAAACCCCAAAAATCCCAAAAATCCCCAAAAATCCCCAAAATCCCCAAAAATCCCAAAATCCCAAAATCCCAAAAATCCCAAAAATCCCAAAATCCATGTGCAGACAGGGTGGGGCTGTCTGAGATTCCCAAAAATCCCAAAAATCCCCAAAATCCCAAAATCCAAAAAATCCCCAAAATCCCCAAAATCCCCAAAAATCCCAAAACCCCCAAAAATCCCTAAAATCCCAAAATCCCCAAAATCCCCAAAATCCCCAAAATCCCAAAAATCCCCAAAATCCCAAAATCCATGTGCAGACAGGGTGGGGCTGTCTGGGATTCCCAAAAACCCCCAAATCCCAAAATTCCCAAAAATCCCCAAAATCCCCAAAATCCCAAAAATCCCAAAAATCCCCAAAATCCCCAAAATCTCCAAAAATCCCAAAAATCCCAAAAATCCCAAAAATTCCAAAATCCATGTGCAGACAGGGTGGGGCTGTCTGAGATTCCCAAAAATCCCAAAAATCCCCAAAATCCCAAAATCCAAAAAATCCCCAAAATCCCCAAAATCCCCAAAAATCCCAAAACCCCCAAAAATCCCTAAAATCCCAAAATCCCCAAAATCCCCAAAATCCCCAAAATCCCCAAAATCCCAAAAATCCCCAAAATCCCAAAATCCATGTGCAGACAGGGTGGGGCTGTCTGGGATTCCCAAAAATCCCCAAAATCCCCAAAATTCCCAAATTCCCAAAAATCCCCAAAATCCCCAAAATCCCAAAAATCCAAAAAATCCCAAAATCCATGTGCAGACAGGGTGGGGCTGTCTGGGATCCCCAAAAATCCCAAAAATCCCAAAAATCCCCAAAATCCCCAAAAATCCCCAAAATCCCAAAATCCCAAAAAATCCCCAAAAATCCCAAAAACCCCAAAAACCCCAAAATCCCAAAATCCATGTGCAGACAGGGTGGGGCTGTCTGGGATTCCCAAAAACCTCATAAACCCCAAAAACCCCAAAAACCCCAAAAACCCCAAAAATCCCCAAAATCCCAAAATCCCCAAATTCCCAAAAATCCCCAAAATCCCCAAAATCCCAAAAATCCCAAAATCCATGTGCAGACAGGGCGGGGCTGTCTGGGATTCCCAAAAACCCCAAAAATCCCCAAAATCCCCAAAATCCCAAAACCACCAAAAATTCCCAAAAATCCCAAAATCCCAAAAATCCCAAAAATCCCAAAATCCTCCTCCGGCTGCTCCTGAAATTCCCGAAGGTTCAGGGTTTGGTGAAAACCCTAAAAGCTCCTGGTTCCAGCCTGAGGAATTTCCCAGGAATTCCCATTTTTTTTCTCTGGGATGAGCTCCTCCCGTTCCCCATCCCCATCCCAAATTTTCCTCAATCCCCCAAATCTGGGATTTGGGATCAAACTCCTCCAATCCTCTGCAGAATTCCCATTTTCCACGCAAGAAAATGAGGTTTTTTTCCAGGTTTTTCTGAAAAATCCCACAAAAATTAGGGATTTTCCCAATTTTTCTGGTTCTTCCACACCTGGTTGGTTCCATCCCAACCTCCATCATCCCAAATTTTCCTCAATCCCCCAAATCTGGGATTTGGGATCAAACTCCTCCAATCCTGTGCAGAATTCCCATTTTTCTGTGCACGAAAATGAGTTTTTCCCAAGTTTTTCTGAAAAAATCCCACAAAAATCAGGGATTTTCCCCATTTTTCTGGTTTTCCCACACCTGGTTGGTCCATCCCAACCTCCATCATCCCAAATTTTCCCAACAATCCCCCAAATCTGGGATTTGGGATCAAACTCCTCCAATCCTGTGCAGAATTCCCATTTTCCCGCACAAGAAAATGAGTTTTTTTTCAAGTTATTCCAAAAAAATCCCACAAAAATCAGGGATTTTCCCCATTTTTCTGGTTCTTCCACACCTGGTTGGTTCCATCCCAACCTCCATCATCCCAAATTTTCCCAACAATCCCCCAAATCTGGATTTGGGATCAAACTCCTCCAATCCTCTGCAGAATTCCCATTTTTCTGCACAAGAAAATGAGTTTTTTTCCAGGTTTTTCTGAAAAAATCCCACAAAAATCAGGGATTTTCCCCATTTTCCTGGTTTTTCCACACCTGGTTGGTTCCATCCCAACCTCCATCATCCCAAATTTTCCTCAATCCCCCAAATCTGGGATTTGGGATCAAACTCCTCCAATCCTCTGCAGAATTCCCATTTTTCTGGGCAAGAAAATGAGTTTTTTTCCAAGTTATTCCGAAAAAATCCCACAAAAATCAGGGATTTTCCCCATTTTCCTGTTTTTTCCACACCTGGTTGGTTCCATCCCAACCTCCATCATCCCAAATTTTCCTCAATTCCCCCAAATCTGGGATTTGGGATCAAACTCCTCCAATCCTCTGCAGAATTCCCATTTTTCCGCGCACGAAAATGTTTTTTTTTCCAGGTTTTTCTGAAAAATCCCACAAAAATTAGGGATTTTCCCCATTTTTCTGGTTTTTCCACACCTGGTTGGTTCCATCCCAACCTCCATCATCCCAAATTTTCCCAACAATCCCCCAAATCTGGGATTTGGGATCAAACTCCTCCAATCCTCTGCAGAATTCCCATTTTTCTGCACAAGAAAATGAGTTTTTTTCCAGGTTTTTCTGAAAAAATCCCACAAAAATCAGGGATTTTCCCCATTTTCCTGGTTTTTCCACACCTGGTTGGTTCCAACCCAACCTCCATCATCCCAAATTTTCCTCAATCCCCCAAATCTGGGATTTGGGATCAAACTCCTCCAATCCTGTGCAGAATTCCCATTTTTCTGTGCACGAAAATGAGTTTTTCCCAAGTTTTTCTGAAAAAATCCCACAAAAATCAGGGATTTTCCCCATTTTTCTGGTTTTCCCACACCTGGTTGGTCCATCCCAACCTCCATCATCCCAAATTTTCCTCAATTCCCCCAAATCTGGGATTTGGGATCAAACTCCTCCAATCCTGTGCAGAATTCCCATTTTCCCGCACAAGAAAATGAGTTTTTTTTCAAGTTATTCCAAAAAAATCCCACAAAAATCAGGGATTTTCCCCATTTTTCTGGTTCTTCCACACCTGGTTGGTTCCATCCCAACCTCCATCATCCCAAATTTTCCCAACAATCCCCCAAATCTGGATTTGGGATCAAACTCCTCCAATCCTCTGCAGAATTCCCATTTTTCTGCACAAGAAAATGAGTTTTTTTCCAGGTTTTTCTGAAAAAATCCCACAAAAATCAGGGATTTTCCCCATTTTCCTGGTTTTTCCACACCTGGTTGGTTCCAACCCAACCTCCATCATCCCAAATTTTCCTCAATCCCCCAAATCTGGGATTTGGGATCAAACTCCTCCAATCCTCTGCAGAATTCCCATTTTTCCACACAAGAAAATGAGTTTTTTTCCCAAGTTTTTCTGAACAAATCCCACAAAAATCAGGGATTTTCCCCATTTTTCTGGTTTTTCCACACCTGGTTGGTTCCATCCCAACCTCCACCATCCCAAATTTTTCCTCAATCCCCCAAATCTGGATTTGGGATCAAACTCCTCCAATCCTCTGCAGAATTCCCATTTTTCCGCGCACGAAAATGTTTTTTTTTCCAGGTTTTTCTGAAAAATCCCACAAAAATTAGGGATTTTCCCCATTTTTCTGGTTTTTCCACACCTGGTTGGTTCCATCCCAACCTCCATCATCCCAAATTTTCCCAACAATCCCCCAAATCTGGGATTTGGGATCAAACTCCTCCAATCCTCTGCAGAATTCCCATTTTTCTGTGCACAAAAATGAGTTTTTTTCCAGGTTTTTCTGAAAAAATCCCACAAAAATCAGGGATTTTCCCCATTTTTCTGGTTTTTCCACACCTGGTTGGTTCCAACCCAACCTCCATCATCCCAAATTTTTCCTCTCTCCTCATCCCCAGGAGGTCCTGGAGAAGTTGGGAATCCTAATTCTCGTTCCTCCCAAGGAGGAGCTGAATTTTGGCTCCAGGAAATCCTGGAATTGCTGGAATTCCAGAGGGATGAGGGAGGAGAGGACAACTCAGCCTCACGTGGGGACAAGTGGCACTTCTGTCCTGCCCCAGGGGACAATTTGGGTCAGGCGGTGACCTCGTGGCTCCTGGAGGAACCTAAATGAGGAACCTAAATGAGGAACTCAAAACTGAGGAACCCAAAATTGAGGAATTCAAAATTGATGAACTCAAAATTGAGGAACCCAAAACTGAGGAGCTCAAATGAGGAACCCAAAATGAGGAACCCAAAAGAGGAACCCAAAATGAGGAATCCAAAATTGAGGAACCCAAATTGAGGAACCCAAAACTGAGGAACCCAAAATTGAGGAACTCAAAATTGAGGAATCCAAAAGAGAAACCCAAAATGAGAAACCCAAAAGAGGAACCCAAAAGAGGAACCCAGAATGAGGAATCCAAAATTGAGGAACCCAAATGAGGAACCCAAAAGAGGAACCCAAAAGAGGAACCCAAATTGAGGAACTCAGAACTGAGGAACCCAAAATTGATGAATCCAAAATTGAAGAACTCAAAATGAGGAACCCAAAAAAGGAACCCAAAACAGGAACCCAAAATTGAGGAACCCAAAATGAGGAATCCAAAATTGAGGAAATCAAAACTGAGGAACCCAAAATGAGGAACTCAAAATTGAAGAACCCAAAAGAGGAACCCAAACTGAGGAATCCAAAACTGAGGAACTCAAAACTGAGGAATCCAAAACTGAGGAACCTAAAATTGAGGAACCTAAAATTGAGGAACTCAAAACTGAGGAACTCAAAATGCAGAACCTAAAATTGAGGAACCCAAATGGAGGAACCTAAAATTGAGGAACCCAAAACAGGAACCCAAAATTGAGGAACCTAAAATTGAGGAATCCAAAATGAGGAACACAATTGAGGAACCCAAAATTGAGGAACCCAAAATTGAGGAATTCAAAATTGAGGAACTCACTTGAGGAACCCAAAACTGAGGAACCCAAAATTGAGGAACCCAAATGAGAAACCCCAAAAGAGGAACCCAAATGAGGAACTCAAAATTGAGGAACCCAAAACAGGAACTCAAAATTGAGGAACCCAAAACAGGAACCCAAATTGAGGAACCCAAATGAGGAACCCAATTGAAGAACCCGAAAGAGGAACCCAAATTGAGGAACCCAAAATGAGGAACTCAACTGAAGAACCCAAAATGAGGAACCCAAAACAGGAACCCAAAATTGAGGCACCCAAATCCCAACTGCTGCCCTCTTTTCCCGTTTCCTCCGGAAGATGAGAGCTCGGGAAAGGAATGACCACGAGGAGAATTAAATCCAGGAAGGAAGAACCGGCTGAGGTTACGGAAAAAGAATTAAAAATAATTAAAAATAATTAAAAATAATTTAAAATAATTAAAAATAATTAAAAAGAATTAAAAAGAATTAAAAAGAATTAAAAATAATTAAAAATAATTAAAAATAATTTAAAATAATTTAAAATAATTAAAAATAATTAAAATTAATTAAAAATATTCCTTTCCTGTTTTATCTGTTTGCCTTCAGGTGATTTTCTCAGCGTTTCCAGGACAAAAACAATCTCTGGATTTCCTCCAGAAATTTTTTAACTCGAGTGGATAAAAGTGTTTTGATCTCTGAGGAAATTTTATAACTCGGGGAATTTCAGCAACCAGGGGGATTCCGCAGCGTTTTCTGACAGTTTAATTTATTTTCCATTTTAATTTTCCATTTTATTAATTTTCCATTTCAATTTTCCATTTTAATTTTCCATTTTAATAATATTCTGTTTTAATTTTCCATTTTAATAATTTTCCATTTTAATTCTCCATTTTAATAATTTTCCATTTTAATAATTTTCCATTTTAATAATATTCTGTTTTAATTTTCCATTTTAATTTACCATTTTAATTTTCCATTTTAATTTTCCATTTTAATAATTTTCCATTTTAATTCTCCATTTTAATTTTCCGTTCTAATTTTCCATTCTAATTTTCCATTTTAATTCTCCATTTTAATTTCCCATTTTAATTCTCCATTTTAATTTTCCATTTCAATTTTCCATTTCAACTTTCCATTTTAATTTTCCATTTAAATTTTCCATTTTACTTCTCCGTTTTAATTTTCCATTTCAACTTTCCATTTTAATAATTTTCCATTTCAATTTTCCGTTTTAATTCTCCATTTTAATTTTCCATTTTAATTTCCCATTTAAATTTTCCATTTTAATTTACCATTTTAATTTTCCATTTTAGTTTTCCATTTTAATAATTTTCCATTTTAATTCTCCATTTTAATTTTCCGTTCTAATTTTCCATTTTAATTTTCCATTTTAATTTTCCGTTTTAATTTTCCATTTTAATTTTCCATTTTAATAATTTTCCATTCTAATTTTCCATTTTAATAATTTTCCGTTTTAATTCTCCATTTAAATTTTGTGTTTTAATTTCCCATTTTAATTTTCCGTTCTAATTTTCCATTCTAATTCTCCATTTCAATTTTCCATTTCACTTTTCCATTTCAACTTTCCATTTTAATTTTCCGTTTTAATTCTCCGTTTCAATATTCCATTTTAATTCTCCATTTCAATTTTCCATTTCAACTTTCCATTTTAATAATTTTCCATTTTAATTCTCCGTTTTAATTTTCCGTTTTAATTTTCCGTTTTAATTTTCCGTTTTAATTTTCCATTTCAATTTAGCATTTTAATAATTTTCCATTCTAATTTTCCATTTTAATAATTTTCCGTTTTAATTCTTCATTTTAGTTTTCCATTTTAATTTTCCGTTTTAATTCTCCATTTTAATTCTCCACTTTAATTTCCCATTTAAATTTTCCATTTTACTTCTCCGTTTTAATTTTCCATTTTAATTCTCCACCTCTTTGAATTCCCCAGGTGTGGAACAAACATCCAGGCGACTGGGGAGGAAGAACATCTGGATTTTTTTGCCACCTGGAATTACTTTTTCTCCTCCCTGCTGCTCCGAGACGATTTAAAATCCAAATTTCCCGAAGGATTAAACACCCAGAATGGGAAAAAAATCACACAAAATGGAAAAAAATCACAGAAAACGGGAAAAAAATCACAGAAAATGGGAAAAAAATCACACAAAATGGGAAAAAAATCACACAAAACGGGAAAAAATCACACAAAATGGGAAAAAAATCATGCAAAATGCAAAAAAAATCACACAAAATAATGGGAAAAAATTACACAAAATGGGAAAAAATCACACAAAACGGGAAAAAAGTCACAGAAAATGGGAAAAAAATCACAGAAAATGGGAAAAAATCACACAAAACGGGAAAAAAGTCACAGAAAATGGGAAAAAAATCACAGAAAATGGGAAAAAAAATCACACAAAATGGGAAAAAATTACACAAAACGGGAAAAAAATCACACAAAACGGGAAAAAAATCACACAAAATGGGAAAAAAATTACATAAAATGGGAAAAAAATCACACAAAATGGGAAAAAATCACACAAAATGGGAAAAAATCACACAAAATGGGAAAAAATCACACAAAATGGGAAAAAATCACACAAAACGGGAAAAAATCACACAAAATGGGAAAAAATCACACAAAACGGTAAAAAAAATCACACAAAATGGGAAAAAAATCACACAAAATGGGAAAAAAATCACAAGAAATGGGAAAAAAATCACACAAAATGGGAAAAAATCACACAAAACGGGAAAAAATCGCACAAAATGGGGAAAAAATCACACAAAATGGGAAAAAAATCACACATAACGGGAAAAAAATCACACAAAACGGGAAAAAATCGCACAAAATGGGGAAAAAATCACACAAAATGGGAAAAAAATCACAGAAAACGGTAAAAAAATCACACAAAATAGGAAAAATCTTCTCCAAATCCCATTTTTCCCCCAAAAATTCCCTCTGGAATCCCAACCACTCCAGCAGGAATCACCAGAAGCCACCAAAGGATGTCACCGACTTGGTGTGACACCAACGTGACAATGACAACTCACCCAGATCCCCAAAATTAACCCCAATTAGGGCTAACGAGCCGCGGGGATTCCCAAAATTCACCCCAATTAGGGCGAACGAGCCAAACCCCGCCATGTTCCCAACATTTCCCAAATCCCAAATCCAGAATTTGGGATTTTTATCGGGAAAATTAGGAATTTCTTGGGGGAAAATTAGGAATTTCCTGGGGGGAAATTAGGAATTTAGTGGAAATTAGGAATTTCCTGGAAATTAGGAATTTAGTGGAAATTAGGAATTTAGTGGAAATCAGGAATTTCTTGGGGGGAAATTAGGAATTTCTTGGGGGGAAATTAGGAATTTCCTGGGGGAAAATTAGGAATTTCTTGGGGGGAAATTCCAACTCTGAGCAGCTCGAGGAGGAGAAAATGAGGAGAGAAACTAAAAATTCATCTCCTAAATCCAATTTCTCTCTGGTATAGTTTCTCCTTCCGTGGAAAAAAGAGGTTTTTAGGATAAAATAACTCCAAAGTAACAACCAGGTGTAGATTAACTCCGAAGTAACAACCAGGTGTGAAATAACTCCGAGTAGAAAGGGAGTTGTAGGACTTGTTGGTTTGGAGGATAATGAGGAGTTGATCCAACAGGAATTTGGGATTTTTCTTGGGAAAATCAGGAATTTCCTGGGGGAAAATTAGGAATTTCTTGGGGGGAAATTAGGAATTTCTTGGGGGGAAATTAGGAATTTAGTGGAAATTAGGAATTTCTTGGGGGAAAATTAGGAATTTCTTGGGGGAAATTAGGAATTTCTTGGGGGAAATTAGGAATTTCTTGGGGGGAAATTAGGAATTTCTTGGGGGGAAATTAGGAATTTCCTGGGAGGAAATTAGGAATTTCTTGGGGGAAATTAGGAATTTCCTGGGAGGAAAATTAGGAATTTCTTGGGAGGAAATTAGGAATTTAGTGGAAATTAGGAATTTAGTGGAAATTAGGAGTTTAGTGGAAATTAGGAATTTCCAACTCCGAGCAGCTCGAGGAGGAGAAAATGAGGAGAGAAACTAAAAATTCATCTCCTAAATCCAATTTTTCTCCGGTGTGGTTTCTCCTTCCGTGGAAAAAAGAGGTTTTTAGGATAAAATAACTCCAAAGTAACAACCAGGTGTAGATTAACTCCGAGTAGAAAGGGAGTTGTAGGACTTGTTGGTTTGGAGGATAATGAGGAGTTGATCCAACCAGAATTTGGGATTTTTCTTGGGAAAATTAGGAATTTCTTGGGGGAAATTAGGAATTTCCTGGGGGAAAATTAGGAATTTCTTGGGGGGAAATTAGGAATTTCCTGGGGGGAAATTAGGAATTTCTTGGGGGGAAATTAGGAATTTCCTGGAAATTAGGAATTTAGGGGAAATTAGGGATTTCTTGGGGGAAATTAGGAATTTCTTGGGGGGAAATTAGGAATTTCTTGGGGGGAAATTAGGAATTTCCTGGGGGAAAATTAGGAATTTAGTGGAAATTAGGAATTTCCACTCCGAGCAGCTCGAGGAGGAGAAAATGAGGAGAGAAACTAAAAATTCATCTCCTAAATCCAATTTTTCTCTGGTGTGGTTTCTCCTTCTGTGGAAAAAAGAGGTTTTTAGGATAAATAAATCACTTTTATACAATAATAATCATTATTATTATATTATAATATATTATATAATATTATTATATTATTAGTAATATATTTATTACATATTTTTATTTATTATATTATTATAAATATAATAATAATTCTATTTATATTATTATTGTTTATTATTATGTTATTATTATATTATTATATAATCACTTTTATTTAATAAATAAAATATATATAAATACATTAATAATAAATAAAATAATAAAAAATAAATAAAATAAATATAATATCTATAATAATATAATAAATATAATAAAAATAAAATAAAATATATAAATACATTAATAATAAATAAAATAATTACAAAATAAATAAAATAAATATAATATCTATAATAACATATAATAAATAAAATAAAAAATAAAACTAATAATAAATAAAATAATATACAAAAATCACTTTTCTATAATAATTCAGGTCCCAAATTATTCCCTGAGTGAGTGGAAAAGATGAGTTGGCAAAAAATGTGGAAATTCCAGTGGAATTCCTGGGAAAAATTGGAATTCCACGACGTGTGGAATTTTCCAGGTTTGGGATGTAAACAGGATGTGATTACAGGAATTTTTTGGGGGGATTTTTGTCCCTTTTTGCATTTTTTTGGGATGGTTTGGGATATGATTTTCCATATTTTCAGGGAATGGTGACAAAAATAAATTGAATTAAAACAACAGAAATAAAATAAAATAAAATAAAATAAAATAAAATAAAATAAAAAATTAATTTGAACTTAAAAATGGAAATAAGACATTAAATCCTTTTCAAAAATCAAATTAATCCTGATTTTTTTAATTACTCCACCATTTCCCTCTGCAAAAATCCCAATTAATGCAAATTTTTTTAATTACTCCTCTGCCAACCACAAGGCCAGGAAGGACCAGAGTCGTCTCAACATCCCAATCAGAAAAACCCAACATTTACGAAAACAAGACCTTAAATCCCTTTCAAAAATCAAATTAATCCTGATTTTTTAATTACTCCACCATTCCCTCTGCAAAAATCCCAATTAATGCTGAATTTTTAAATTACTCTGCCAGGAACCACAAGGCCAGGATGGATCAAGATTGTCTCAACATCCTAACCAGAAAATCCCAAAATTTATGGAAATAAGACCTTAAATCCCTTTCAAAAATCAAATTAATGCCAAATTTTTTAATTACTCCACCATTTCCCTCTGCGAAAAACCCAATTAATGCCGAATTTTTTAATTACTCCACTGCCAACCACAAGGATGTTGACGTCTCAACATCCCAATCAGAAAAACCCAACATTTATGAAAACAAGACATCAAATCCAATTCAAAAACCCAATTAACGCCAAATTTTTAATCACTCCTCCTCCAACCCCAAGGCCAGGAAGGACCAGAGTCATCTCAACACCCCAGTCAGAAAACCCAAAATTTATGGAAATCAGACATCAAATCCCTTTCAAAATCCCAATTAATGCCAAATTTTTTAATTACTCCACCATTCCCTCTGTGAACCCCAAGGCCGGGATGGATCAAAGTCTTCTCAACATCCCAATCAGAAAAACCAACATTTATGAAAACAAGACATCAAATCCCTTTCAAAAACCAAATTAATGCCGAATTTTTTAATTACTCCACCATTTCCTCTGCGAAAAACCCAATTAACACCAAGTTTTTAATCACTCCTCCACCAACCCCAAGGCCAGGAAGGACCAGAGTTGCCTCACCATCCCAATCAGAAAACCCAAAATTTATGGAAATAAGACATCAAATCCCTTTCAAAATCCCAATTAATGCCGAATTTTTTAATTACTCCACCATTTCCCTCTGCGAAAAACCCAATTAACGCCAAATTTTTAATCACTCCTCCACCAACCCCAAGGCCAGGAAGGACCAGAGTCATCTCAACATCCCAATCAGAAAAACCCAACATTTACGAAAACAAGACCTTAAATCCCTTTCAAAAATCAAATTAATCCTGATTTTTTTAATTACTCCACCATTCCCTCTGCAAAATCCCAATTAATGCAGATTTTTTTAATTACTCCTCTGCCAACCACAAGGCCAGGATGGATCAAGATTGTCTCAACACCCCAATCAGAAAA
This sequence comes from Lichenostomus cassidix, assembly GCF_008360975.1. Classification (NCBI taxonomy): domain Eukaryota; kingdom Metazoa; phylum Chordata; class Aves; order Passeriformes; family Meliphagidae; genus Lichenostomus; species Lichenostomus cassidix. Next base: position 16,124 of record NW_028147556.1, read on the forward strand.
ACCCAACATTTACAAAAACAAGATATTAAATTCCTTTCAAAAATCAAATTAATGCCAATTTTTTAATTACTCCACCATTTCCCTCTGCGAAAATCCCAATTAATGCCAAATTTTTAATCACTCCTCCAGGAACCCCAAGGCCAGGAAGGACCAGAGTCATCTCAACATCCCAATCAGAAAACCCCAAAATTTATGGAAATCAGACATTAAATCCCATTCAAAAACCCAATTAACACCAAATTTTTAATCACTCCTCCAGGAACCCCAAGGCCAGGAAGGACCAGAGTTGCCTCACCATCCCAATCAGAAAAACCCAACATTTACGAAAACAAGACATCAAATCCCTTTCAAAAATCAAATTAATGCCAAATTTTTTAATTACTCCACCATTCCCTCTGCAAAATCCCAATTAATCCTGATTTTTTAATTACTCCTCCTCCAACCCCAAGGCCAGGAAGGACCAGAGTTGCCTCAACATCCCACTCAGAAAACCCAAAATTTATGGAAATCAGACATCAAATCCCTTTCAAAAACCAAATTAATGCCGAATTTTTTAATTACTCCACCATTTCCCTCTGCGAAAATCCCAATTAACACCAAATTTTTAATTGCTCCTCCTCCAACCCCAAGGCCAGGAAGGACCAGAGTCGTCCCAACATCCCAACCAGAAAAACCCAACATTTATGAAAACAAGACATCAAATCCCATTCAAAAAACCCAATTAATCCTGATTTTTTTAATTACTCCACCATTCCCTCTGCCAACCCCAAGGCCAGGAAGGACCAGCGTCGTCTCAACACCCCAATCAGAAAAACCCAATTAATCATGGAAATAAGACATTAAATCCCTTTCAAAAATCAAATTAATCCTGATTTTTTTAATTACTCCACCATTCCCTCTGCAAAAAACCCAATTAATCCTGATTTTTTAATTACTCCTCTGCCAACCCCAAGGCCAGGAAGGACCAGAGCCGTCTCAACACCCCAATCAGAAAACCCAACATTTATGAAAATAAGACATTAAATCCCTTTCAAAAACCAAATTAATGCCGAATTTTTTAATTACTCCACCATTTCCCTCTGCGAAAATCCAATTAATGCCAAATTTTTTAATTAATCCACCATTCCCTCGGCAAAAAACTCAATTGTTGCCGAATTTTTTAATTACTCCTCTGCCAACCACAAGGATGTTGACGTCTCAACATCCCAATCAGAAAAACCCAACATTTATGAAAACAAGACATCAAATCCCATTCAAAATCCCAATTAACGCCAAATTTTTAATCACTCCTCCAGGAACCCCAAGGCCAGGAAGGACCAGCGCCGTCTCACCATCACGAGCGACTTCCCACGGAAATTTGGGCTGCAGAAAGCATGCGAAGCATGCCGCTGGGAGCCGGTCGGGGCAGTTTGCGGTCAGCAGCCTGTGGTCAGCTGTCCATCGCTCCGGGCTGGCCGCTTCCCGGGCTGACGTCGCTCCGGATGGATAAAAGGTTGGCGTTTGGAGGTTCCCAAGCGCCTTTGGCTTCGCGTCGCTCGGCAGGATCGGCGGCTCGGTGAGATCTGAGGGGTGCTGGAAGGGAGGTTGGGGGAGGTTGGGTTCTTCAAGGGAGTTTTATTATCAGGGAATTTTTGTCTGGAATTTTTTATTAGGGAATTTTTATCATCGGGGAGTTTTTATCATCAGGGAATTTTTATCGTCAGGGAGTTTTTATCGTCAGGGAATTTTTATCTGGAATTTTTATCATAAGGGAATTTTTATCATAAGGCAATTATTATAGTCAGGGAATTTTTATCTGGAATTTTTATCTTCAGGGAATTTTTATCATCAGGGAGTTTTTATCAGGGAGGTTGGGTGAGGTTGGGGAGTTTTATTATCAGGGAATTTTTATCTGGAATTTTTATCGTAAGGGAATTTTTATCATCGGGGAGTTTTTATCTGGGAATTTTTATCACGGAATTTTTATCATCAGGGAATTTTTATCATTAGGCAATTATTATAGTCAGGGAATTTTTATCTGGAATTTTTATCGTCAGGGAATTTTTATCATGGAATTTGTGTTCATTGGGGAATCTTCGGGGAATTTTTATGAGGAATTTTTAATTAGGGAATTTTTATTGTCAGGGAATTTTTAATCATCATGGAATTAGTGTTCATCAGAGGATCTTTATCTTCAGGGAATTTGAATTAATTTGTATTCATCAGGGAATTTTTATTAGGAATCTTTATAATAAGGGAATTTTTATCATCAGGGAATTTTTATCGTCAGGGAATTTTTATCAGGAATTTTTTATTAGGGAATTTATTGTCAGGGAGGTTTATCAGGGAGGTTGGGTTCTTCAAGGGATTTTTATCTTTGGGGGGTTTTTGTCTGGAATTTTTTATTAGGGAATTTTTATCATCGGAGAATTTGTGTTCATCAGGGGATTTTTATCAGGAATTTTTTATTGGGGAATTTTTATCGTCAGGGAATTTGGGTTCATCAGGGGATTTTTATCTTCAGGGAGTTTTTATCAGGGAATTTTTATCATCATGGAATTTGTATTCATCAGGGAATTTTTATCATCAGAGGATCTTTATCTTCAGGGAATTTTTATCGTCAGGGAATTTTTATCAGGAATTTTTTATTAGGGAATTTTTATCATCAGGGAGTTTTTATTGTCAGGGAATTTTTATAATGGAATTTGTATTCATCAGGGAATTTTTATCAAGGAATCTTTATCTTCATGGAATTTTTATCATCAGGGCATTTTTATTAGGGAATCTTTATCATGAAATTTTTATCTTCTCGGCATTTTTTTTATCACGGAATTTTTATCATCAGGAAATTTTTTTATCAGGGAATCTTTATCTTCAGGGAATTTTCATCTTCTCGGCATTTTTTATCCCGGAATTTTTACCACCGGGAAATTTTGGATTTGATCCCTTGGAGGATCATCGTCATTTCCCGAAGAGCTGGGAGGAATTTCCATCTGGAATTTTTCCCGAGGAAATTCAAATTTTTGGGGATCCAAAGGAATTTGCCTCAGGGGTGACTCGGAGATGCCACTTTGGTGACATTCTTGGGGACGTGGAAAATATTTTGGGAATCAGGGAGAACAACTCCATCTCCTGGAGGAGAAATTCCCGGGAAGATCAGTGGGGAAATGAGGAATTTGCATCTGGAATTTTTCCCGAGGAAATTCAGATTTTTGGGGATCCAAAGGAATTTGCCTCAGGGGTGACTCGGAGATGCCACTTTGGTGACATCTTGGGGACATGGAAGAGGTTTTGGGAATTGGGGAAAAAAGGGATTTTAGTCAGGAATCAACCCAAAATCCTTTTCCCAACATTTGTTGCACCTCAAATTCCTCCCGAAGAACTCAAATATTTGGGGATTCAAGGAATTTGCCTCGGATTCAGGGAATTTTCCAGTTTTGGTGGCATCTTGGGGACATGGAAAAGGTTTTGGGAATTGGGGAAAAAAGGGATTTTAGTCAGGAATCAACCCAAAATCCTTTTCCCAACATTCCTTGCACCTCGAACTTTTCCTGAGGAAACCAAACCTTTGGGGATTCAAGGAATTTTCCACTTTGGTGACATCTTGGGGACATGGCAAAGGTTTTGGGAATTGGGGAAAAAGGATTTTAGTCAGGAATCAACCCAAAATCCTTTTCCCACCATTCCTCATATCTTGAATTCCTCCTGAGGAAACCAAACCTTTGGGGATTCTAGGAATTTTCCAGTTTTGGTGACATCTTGGGGACATGGAAAATATTTTGGGAATTGGGGGAAAAGGGATTTTAGTCAGGAATCAACAAAAAATCCTTTTCTCACCATTCCTTGCACCTCGAATTTTTCCCGCGGAAACCAAACATTTGGGGATTCAAGGAATTTGCCACTTTGGTGACATCGTGAGGACATGGAAAAGGTTTTGGGAATTGGGGAAAAAAGGGATTTTAGTTAGGAATCAACCCAAAATCCTTTTCCCAATATTTGTTGCAAATTCCTCCCAAGGAAATCAAGCCTTTGGGAATTCTAGGAATTTGTCACTTTGGTGACATCTTGAGGACATGGAAAAGGTTTTGGGAATTGGGGAAAAGGGATTCTAGTGAGGAATCAACACAAAATCCTTTTCCTTGCACGTCGAACTTTTCCCGAGGAAACCAAACCTTTGGGGATCCAAGGAATTTGCCTCGGATTCAGGGAATTTTCCAGTTTTGGTGACATTCTGGGGACACGGAAAAGGTTTTGGGAATTGGGGGAAAAAAGGGATTTTAGTGAGGAATTAACCCAAAATCCTTTTCTCAACATTCTTCATATCTTGAATTCCTCCAAAGGAAACCAAACCTTTGGAGATTCTTGGAATTTGCCGCTTTGGTGACATTCTGGGGACATGGAAAGGTTTTGGAAGTTGGGGGAAAAAGGGATTTTAGTCAGGAATCAAACCAAAATCCTTTTCCCACCATTCCTCATACCTCAGATTCTTCCCAAGGAACTCAAACCTTTGGGGATCCAAGGCATTTGCCACTTTGGTGACATCTTGGGGACATGGAAAAGGTTTTGGGAATTGGGGAAAAAAGGGATTTTAGTCAGGAATCAACAAAAAATCCTTTTCCCAACATTCCTTGCACCTCGAATTTTTCCCGAGGAAACCAAACCTTTGGGGATTCTAGGAATTTTGGGGACATGGAAAAGGTTTTGGGAATTGGGGAAAAAAGGGATTTTAGTCAGGAATCAACTCAAAATCCTTTTCCCAACATTTGTTGCACCTCAAATTCCTCCTGAAGAACGCAAATCTTTGGGAATTCTAGGAATTTACCACTTTCGTGACATCTTGAGGACATGGAAAAGGTTTTGGGAATTGGGGGAAAAAGGGATTTTAGTCAGGAATCAACCCAAAATCCTTTTCCCAGCATTCCTCATATCTTGAATTCCTCCTGAGGAAACCAAACCTTTGGGAATTCTAGGAATTTTCCAGTTTTGGTGACATTCTGGGGACATGGAAAAGGTTTTGGGAATTGGGGGAAAAAGGGTTTTAGTGAGGAATCAACCCAAAATCCTTTTCCCAACATTTGTTGCACCTCAAATTCCTCCCGAAGAACTCAAATATTTGGGGATTCAAGGAATTTGCCTCGGATTCAGGGAATTTTCCAGTTTTGGTGACATCTTGAGGACATGGAAAAGGTTTTGGGAATTAGGGAAAAAAGGGATTTTAGTGAGGAATTAACCCAAAATCCTTTTCCCACCATTCCTCATATCTTGAATTCCTCCCGAGGAACCCAAACCTTTGGGGATTCTAGGAATTTTCCACTTAGGTGACATCTTGGGGACATGGAAAAGGTTTTGGGAATTGGGGAAAAAAGGGATTTTAGGGAGGAATTAACCCAAAATCCTTTTCCCAACATTCCTCATATCTTGAATTCCTCCCGAGGAAACCAAACCTTTGGGGATTCTAGGAATTTTCCAGTTTTGGTGACATTCTGGGGACATGGAAAAGGTTTTGGGAATTGGGGAAAAAAGGGATTTTAGTGAGGAATCAACAAAAAATCCTTTTCCCAACATTCCTTGCACCTCGAATTTTTCCCGAGGAAACCAAACCTTTGGGGATTCTAGGAATTTTGGGGACATGGAAAAGGTTTTGGGAATTGGGGGAAAAAGGGATTTTAGGGAGGAATCAACCCAAAATCCTTTTCCCAACATTCCTCATATCTTGAATTCCTCCTGAGAAACCAAACCTTCGAAGATCCAAGGAATTTTCCAGTTTTGGTGACATTCTGGGGACATGGAAAAGGTTTTGGGAATTGGGGGAAAAAGAGTTTTTAGTCAGGAATCAACACAAAATCCTTTTCCCAATATTCGTTGCACCTCGAATTTTTCCCGAGGAAACCAAACATTTGGGGATTCAAGGAATTTACCACTTTGGTGACATCTTGGGGACATGGAGAAGGTTTTGGGAATTGGGGGAAAAAGGGATTTTAGTCAGGAATCAACCCAAAATCCTTTTCCCACCATTCCTCATACCTCAGATTCTTCCCAAGCAACTCAAACCTTTGGGGATCCAAGGAATTTGCCTCAGATTCAGGGAATTTTCCAGTTTTGGTGACATTCTGGGGACATGGAAAAGGTTTTGGGAATTGTTGGGAAAAAGGGATTTTAGTGACGAATCAACCCCAAATCCCTTTCCCACCATTCCTTCCCTCATCCCAACCCCAAAACCCCAAATCCCTCCTCAACAATCACCCACTGACACCCCAATTTTTTTCCTTTTTTCCAGCTTTTTTCCCCCAAATTTTCCCAACCTCCCGCAGGATGTCCTACTACTACGAGCAGTGCAAGCAGCCCTGCCTGCCTCCTCCCATCTGCCTGCAGAAATGCGCCAAGAAATGCGCCGAGCCCTGCGCCGAGCAGTGCGTCGAGGTGTGCCAGGCGCCCTGCGCCACCCAGTGTGTCACCAGCTGTCCCCCGCAGTGTGTCGACGTCTGTGCCACCCAGTGTGTCACCAGCTGTCCCCCGCAGTGTGTCGACGTCTGTGCCACCCAGTGTGCCACCAGCTGTGCCCCGCAGTGTGTCGAGGTGTGCCAGGCGCCCTGTGACGCCCAGTGTGCCACCAGCTGTCCCCCGCAGTGCGTGGACGTTTGTCCCCCGCAGTGTGTGGATGTCTGTGCCACCCAGTGTGCCACCGGCTGTCCCCCGCAGTGCGTGGATGTCTGTGCCACCGGCTGTCCCCCGCAGTGTCCCCCGCAGTGCCCCGAGGCGTGTGGCACCAAGTGCGTGGAGCAGACGGAGGTTTGCGGCGTCACCAAGTGCGTGGAGAGCTGCGAGGCGGTGTGTCTGGAGCCGGCGTGCTCCCGGCCGTGCTGAGGGTGGCCTGGGGTGATCCTGGTCCCATCCTGATGATCCTGATGCTGATGCTGAGCCCATCCTGATCTGATCCTGGTCCTGATGCTGATCCTGGTGATTCCATCCTGATCTGATCCTGATCCTGATCCCGGTGATTCCATCCTGATCTGATCCTGGTCCTGATCCTGGTGATTCCATCCTGATCCCATCCCGATGATCCCGATCCTGATCCTGATCCTGATCTGATCCTGATCCCGATGATCCTGATCCTGAGCCCATCCCAATGATTCCATCCTGATCCCATCCCGATGATCCTGATCTGATCCTGATCCCGATGATTCGATCCTGATCCCATCTGGATCCCAATGATCCCAACGATCCTGATCCTGATCCCATCCCAATCCCATCCTGATCCTGATCCTAATCCTGATCCGGATCCTGATCCTAACCCTGATCTCGATCCGATCCCATCCCGATCCTGATCCCAATCATGATCCTGATCTCGATCTTGATCCCAATCTCGATCCCATCCTGATCCCGATCCCGATCCTGATCCTGATCCCATCCCGATCCAAATCCTGATCTGAATCCTGATCCCAATCTCGATCCTGATCCTGATCCCAATCCTGTCCTGATCTCGATCTCGATCCTGATCTCATCCCATCCCATCCTGATCCCCATTCCGATCCCAATCCTGATCCCGATCATGATCCTGATCCTAATCTCATCCGGATCCTGGTCCTTATCCTAATCCTGATCTCAATCTCGATCTCGATCTCGATCCCATCCTGATCCCAATCCTGATCCTGATCTCGATCCTGATCTCATCCCATCCCATCCTGATCCTGATCACTATAATGATCCTGATCCCGATCCCATTCTGATCCCAATCCTGATCCCAATCTTGATCCCAATCCCTATCCTGATCCTGATCCTGATCACCATCATGATCTTCATCCTAATCCCATCCTGATCCCAATCCCATCCCCATCCCATCCCAATCCCAATCCAACCTGTAACCAATCCATCCTGGTCCAACTCCAACCCACCCAACTTTGTCCGGTCTGAACTAACTGTCCAATCTGTCTGGGTCTCAATCCTAACCTAGTCCTGAAACCATCCATCCACCTAATCCTAATCTTCATCGTGGAATCTCAATCCCAACTTGGCTCTTTACCCGCAATCTGATCCAATCATTCCTGAAACTGCAAACTAATCCACCCTGAAACCTAGCCCAATCCATCCCAATCTCTGTATCCCCATTCCTGCAATCCTATCCCCACCCCCAATCCCAATCCCAATCCCATCCCCAATCCCATCCAATCCCAATCCCATCCCATCCCCAATCCCATTCTGACCCTGATCCTGATCCTGATCCCGATCCCAATCCCAACCCCAACCCCAATCCCATTCTGATCCTGATCCCAATCCCAATCCCATCCCGATCCCAATCCCATCCCACCCCAATCCCATCCCAATCCCAACCCCATGGATTTCGGGACAGAACCCCAACCCGATCCCGTCGGCAGCTCGGCGAGGACTCTGATCATCTCACCTTCCCAAAATAAAATATTCTCTCCACGTATTCCCCGAATTTTCCCTCCCCGAGTTTTCCCTTCCCCTCCGGAATTTCCCCAATATTTTCGGGAATTCCGGAAGGTTCTGTCAACATTTGGTGGTGGAAAATCCCAATTTTTTCCCTTTTGTCTTTCCCCAGAGTTGTAAATTCCCCTGCAGCAATAAAAATTGACTTTTTTGTCAATTTTTGTCTTTTCTCACATCTTCGGATCCCAAAATATCTTCATTTCCGTTTGCGAAAAGTGGTAATTGGGGGAAAGGTTGGGCCTTAATTAATTAGCAATCTAATTAATCGCCGTGCTGACGTGTTAATGTGGAGCAATTCCTGCTAATTGGATGAGGAAATCGTCGTCTGGGTGATGTTTTTGTCCTGAGAGAACCTTGAAAATGTTGGTGGAAATTCGATTTTTAGATACAATTTTGGTTTTCAGAGGTTGGGGTTTTTTTGGAGGTAAATCTGCTTTAAATTTAAATTTGAAATCCACTTAAAATGCTAAAATTCACTTAAATTTAAGGTGTTAAAATCCACTTAAAATGCTAAAATTCACTTAAATTTAAGGTGTTAAAATCCACTTAAAGTGTTAAAATTCACTTAAAGTGTAGAAATCCATTTAAAATGTTAAAATTCATTGAAATTTAAAGTATTAAAATCCACTTAAAGTGTTAAAATCCACTTAAAAATAATACTAATAAAAAACTTAAAAATAAAAATAATAATAAAAAAAAAATAGTAAAAAATAATACAAAATAATTGAAAAAATTAAAAATAGTTAAAAATAAGAATAAAAAGCTTTAAAATAATAAAAATAAATAAAAATGAATTAAAAATAATAAAAAAAATAATAAAAACAATAAAAAACAATAAAAAACAATAAAAAACAAAAAACAATAAAAAACAATTTAAAAGTTTTAAAAATATTTAAAAATACAGTAAAAAACTCCAAAATAATAATTAAAAAAAGGTAAAATAGTAAAAAATAATAAAAATAATAAAAAATAAAATAATGGAAAATAATAAAAATAATAAATAATATTAATAATAATAAAATAAAAATAATTAAAATAATAATAAAAAATCCTAAACAATAAAAAAACAAATAAAAAATAAAAAGAAAATAATAAAAAATAATAAAAAAAAACCCAAAAAAAATCCAATTTTTCTAGCCCAAGCTCCCGAGCTGCAGACAGAATTTCTCCACCCTGTCTGGGAATGCAGAAATCAAATCCCAACCTGTTATTAAGAGATAATAAAGGTGTGGAACGTCTGGGGAGGGAGAGGAAAAAATTCCACTGAAATCCAAATGGTGGCCAAAGTCGTTTCCAAATCGCCTTTTGTCATCACCAGGCTGGAGGTGACAAAGAAATCCGAGAGAAAAATGGGATTTTGGCCAAAAAAAATGGAGTGAAAAAAAAGGGAATTAATTCTTTAATAATAATTTATAATGAAAAGGCGAAAAAAGGGATTAAATGGGTGGAAAATGGGGGAAAAAATGGCAGGAAATGGGAAAAAATGGGAATTAAGTCATGATTTTGGCCAAAAAATATGGAGTGAAATAAAAGGGAATTAATCCTTTTAGAATTTTTATAATGAAAAGGTGAAAAAAGGGATTAAATCTGTGGAAAATGGGGGGAAAATGGCAGGAAAGGGGAAAAAAATGGGAATTAAGTGGTGATTTTGGCAAAAAAATATGGAGTGAAATAAAAGGGAATTAATTCTTTAATAATATTTATAATGAAATGGTGAAAAATGGGATTAAATGTGTGGAAAATGGAGGAAAAATGGGAGGAAAAGGGGAAAAAAATGGGAATTAAGTGGTGATTTTGGCCAAAAAATGTGGAGTGAAATAAAAGAGAATTAATCCTTTAATAATATTTATAATGAAAAGATGAAAAAAGGGATTAAATCTGTGAAATTTTTGTGGAATTTTGGGGTCGTGGAAAAGGTTTTGGGAATTATGGAATAAAAGGTTTTTGGTGAGGAAATTATGGAAAAAAAGGTTTTTAATCAGGAAATTATGGGAAAAAAAGGGTTTTAGTCAGAAAATCAGGAAATTATGGGGAAAATCAGGAAATTTTTAATCAGGAAATTATGGGAAAAAAGGTTTTTAATCAGGAAATTATGGGAAAAGAAAAGCATTTTAGTCACGAAATTTTGGGGAAAAAAGGGTTTTAATCCGGAAATTATGGGGAAAAATGTGTTTTAGTCAGGAAATTATGGGAAAAAAAGGTTTTTAGTCAGAAAATTATGGGGAAAATCAGGAAATTTTTAATCAGGAAATTATGGGAAAGAAAAGGATTTTAGTCAGAAAATCAGTAAATTATGGGGAAAATCAGAAAATTTTTAATCAGGAAATTATGGGGAAAAAGGTTTTTAATCAGGAAATTATGGGAAAAAAGGGTTTTTAATCAGGAAATAACGGAAAAAAGGATTTTTTTCAGGAAATTATGGGAAAAAAGGATTTAGTCAGAAAATCATGGAAAAAAAGGTTTTTAATCAGGAAATTATGGGGGAAAAAGGGTTTTAGTCAGGAAATAATGGAAAAAGGTTTTTATCAGGAAATTATGGGAAAGAAAAGGTTTTTAATCAGGAAATTATGGGAAAAAAAAGGATTTTAGTCAGGAAATTTTGGGGATAAAAAGGGTTTTAGTCAGGAAATTTTTTGGGGAAAAAGGGTTTTAATCAGGAAATTATGGGAAAAAAAAGATTTTAGTCAGAAAATCAGGAAATTATGGGAAAATCAGGAAACTTTTAATCAGGAAATCATGGGAAAAAAGGGTTTTTTATCAGGAAATTATGGGGAAAATCAGGAAATATTTAATCAGGAAATTATGGGAAAAAAGGTTTTAATCAGGAAATTATGGGAAAAAAGGATTTTAGTCAGAAAATCAGGAAATTATGGGGAAAATCAGGAAACTTTTAATCAGGAAATTATGGGAAAAAGGTTTTTAATCAGGAAATTATGGGAAAACAAGGTTTTTAGTCAGGAAATTATGGGGAAAATGTGTTTTAATCAGGAAATTATGGGAAAAAAGGGTTTAATCCAGAAATTATGGGGAAAAAAGGGTTTTAATCAGGAAATTATGGGAAAGAAGGTTTTTAATCAGGAAATTATGGGAAAGAAAAGGATTTTAGTCAGGAAATTTTGGGGGAAAAAAGGGTTTTAATCAGGAAATTATGGGGAAAAAAAGGGTTTTAGTCAGGAAATTATGGGGAAAATCAGAAAATTTTTAATCAGAAAATTATGGGGAAAAAGGATTTAGTCAGAAAATCATGAAAAAAAGGTTTTTAATCAGGAAATTATGGGAAAAAAAAGGATTTTAGTCAGGAAATTTTTGGGGAAAAAAGGGTTTTAATCCGGAAATTATGGGGGAAAAAAGGTTTTAATCAGGAAATTATGGGAAAAAACAGGATTTATTCAGGAATTTTCAGCTCCACGATTTGGGATCAAACTCATCCGGATCCATTCGCAGGTAAATTCCTGGAATTTTTCCCTCCTCGCCACAGCTGGGAGGAGGAAGGAAGGAAGTTGTGGTCAGAGGTGGGAATGGTTGGAATTCCAGGGATCTTTGGGGTTAATTAGGGATATTTGGGGTTAATTAGGGATATTTGGGGTTAATTAGGGATATTTGGGGTTAATTAGGGATATTTGGGGTTAATTATTAGGGATATTTGGGGTTAATTAGGGATATTTGGGGTTAATTAGGGATATTTGGGGTTAATTATTAGGGATATTTGGGGTTAATTATTAGGGATATTTGGGGTTAATTATTAGGGATATTTGGGGTTAATTAGGGATATTTGGGGTTAATTATTAGGGATCTTTGGGGTTAATTATTTGGGATATTTGGGGTTAATTAGGGATATTTGGGGTTAATTAGGGATATTTGGGGTTAATTAGGGATATTTGGGGTTAATTATTAGGGATATTTGGGGTTAATTAGGGATATTTGGGGTTAATTAGGGATATTTGGGGTTAATTATTAGAGATATTTGGGGTTAATTATTAGGGATATTTGGGGTTAATTATTAGGGATATTTGGGGTTAATTAGGGATAATTAGGGAGGCTGGAAAATCAGGATGGTGGGGATGAGAAGAGAGGTGGAGAATGATGGGATTTTGGGAAAAACAGGTGGGAAATTTTGGGAAAAGTTTCAGGGATTTTGGGAAAAACGGTTGGGGATTTTTGGGGAAAAAAGCAGGGAGTTTTGGGGAAAACAAGTGGGAATTTTTGGGGAAACAGTCAGGGATCAAAAATAATCCCTAAAAATGATCCCAAAAAATGACCCCAAAAAATTATCCCAAAAAATAATTATCCCAAAAAATGATCCCAAAGAATTATCCCAAAAAATGATCCCAGAAAATGACCTTAAAGAATTATCCCAAAAAGAATCTCTGCCAAGAGCGGAAACGAGATTTCCCAACTCTGGTTGTTCTAATTTTAATTATTATTTATTTTTGTGGGATCTCTGCCCAAGATAACTGGAATTATTTCCAAATCCCCCACTGGGTGTGTCTTGGATAGAAAAATCCAAAATTCTTCCTGATTTCTCGGGGAAATAAAATTTATCATCCCTAATTTAATCATCCCTAAAAATGATCCCAAAAATGATCCCTAAAAATTAACCCAAAAAACGATCCCTAAAAATGATCCCAAAAATGATCCCAAAAAATTATCCCAAAGAATTATCCTAAAAGATGATCCCAAAAAATGATCTCTAAAAATCATCCCAAAAAATCATCCCAAAAAATGATCCCTAGAAATGATCCCAAAGAATTATCCCAAAAAATCATCCCTAAAAATGATCCCCAAAAAATCATCCCAAAGAATTATCCCAAAAAATGATCCCAAAAAATCATCCCAAAAAATCATCCCAAAAATGATCCCAAAAAATGATCCCAAAAAATGAACCCAAAAAATGATCCAAAAAATAATTATCCCAAAAAATTATCCCAAAAAATCATCCCAAAAAATCATCCCAAAGAATTATCCTAAAGAATTATCCCAAAGAATTATTCCAAAGAATTATCCCAAAAAATGATCCCAAAAAATGAACCCAAAAAATGATCCAAAAAATGAACCCAAAAAATGATCCAAAAAATAATTATCCCAAAAAATGAACCAAAAAATTATCCCAAAGAATTATTCCAAAGAATTATCCCAAAAAATGATCCCAAAAAATCATCCCAAAAAATCATTCCTAAAAATTCTCCCAAAAAATTCTCCCAAAAAATCATCCCAAAAAATGATCCAAAAAATGATCCCAAAAAATGATCCCAAAAAATCAACCCAACAAATGATCCCTAAAAATTAACCCAAAAATCATCCCAAAAATGATCCCAAAAAATGATCCCAAAAAATGATCTTAAAGAATTATCCCAAAAAGAATCTCTGCCAGGAACGGAAATGAGATTTCCCAACTGTTTTTGTGGGATCTCCACCCGGGATAAACGGAATTATTTCCAAATCCCGCTGGGTGTGTTTTGGATAACAAATTCCTCCCAATCCCCACCCGACGTCTCTCCAGTTGGGAAACATTTTGGGTCGTCGAGTTCCTTCCGGGAGCCGCCGGCGCTTCAGGGGTATAAAAACCTCTCCGTTGGGAACTTCGGCATTCCCAGGGGATTTTTGGATTTTCCATCCTGAATTTCCTCTTCGGCGTTCCCAGAGGATTTTCCTTCTTTCTTTCCCAAATTTCTTGGAGGACGAGGGTGAGGAGGTTTGGGGTTTGGGAGTTTTATGGGGTTTTGTTGGGTTTTTATTGAGTTTTTATTGGGTTTTATTGGGTTTTTATTGGGTTTTATTGGGTTTTTTATTGGGTTTTATTGGGTTTTTGGGGATTTTCGGGGGTTTTCTGGGGTTTTCTGGGATTTTTATTGGGTTTTTGTTGGGTTTTTATTGGGGTTTATTGGGTTTTTTATTGGGTTTTATTGGGGTTTTTATTGGGTTTTTGGGGTTTTTTTAGGGTTTTCTGGGGTTTTCTGGGACTTTTATTGGGTTTTATTGAGTTTTGATTGGGTTTTCTGGGGTTTTCTGGAAATTTTCCCGAATTTCCTCTTCGGCATTCCCAGAGGATTTTAGGATTTATTTTTTCCGAATTTCCTCTTCGGCATTCCCAGAGGATTTTAGGATTTTCCTGAATTGCCTGCAGGAGGACGAGGAGGGTGAGGAGGTTTGGGGTTTGGGGAGAAATGGGAGTTTTATGGGGTTTTTTTTGGTTTTTATTGGGTTTTGATTGGGTTTTATTGGGTTTTTATTGGGTTTTTATTGGGTTTTATTGGGTTTTGATTGGGTTTTCTGGGATTTCATTGGGTTTTGATTGGGGTTTGATTGGGTTTTTTAGGGTTTTCTGGGATTTTTATTGGGTTTTTATTGGGTTTTGATTGGATTTTAATTGGGTTTTCTGGAAATTTTCCCGAATTTCCTCTTTGGCATTTCCTTCATTCTCCAATCGCCTGGAGGACAAGGAGGGTGAGGAGGTTTGGGGTTTGGGAGTTTTATGGGGTTTTGTTGGATTTTCTTGGGTTTTCTGGGGTTTTCTGGGATTTTTATTGGATTTTTATTGGGTTTTTATTGGGTTTTCTGGGATTTTTATTGGGTTTTATTGGGTTTTTATTGGGTTTTCTTCCCAAATTTCCTCTTTGGCATTCCCAGAGGATTTTCCTATTTTCCTTCTTTCCTGAATTGCCTGGAGGAGGAAGAGGAGGGTGAGGAGGTTTGGGGTTTGGGAGTTTTATCGGGTTTTGTTGGGTTTTTATTGGGTTTTTGTTGGGTTTTTATTGGGTTTTTGTTGGGTTTTATTGGGTTTTTATTGGGTTTTTATTGGGTTTTGTTGGGTTTTTTAGGGTTTTCTGGGATTTTTATTGGATTTTTATTGGGTTTTTGTTGGGTTTTCTGGGATTTTTATTGGGTTTTATTGGGTTTTTATTGGGTTTTATTGGGTTTTGATTGGGTTTTCTGGGGTTTTCTTGGGTTTTCTGGGGTTTTTATTGGGTTTTTATTGGGTTTTTATTGGGTTTTCTGGGATTTTTATTGGGTTTTATTGGGTTTTGATTGGGTTTTCTGGGGTTTTCTGGAAATTTTCCCGAATTTCCTCTTCGGCATTCCCAGAGGATTTTAGGATTTTCCTGAATTGCCTGGAGGAGGAGGAGGAGGATGAGGAGGTTTGGGGTTTGGGAAAAATGGGATTTTTTGGGGTTTGTTGGGGTTTTTGTTGGGTTTTATTGGGTTTTGTTGGGTTTTCTTGGATTTTGCTTGAGTTTTCTGGGGTTTTGATTGGGTTTTGATTGGGTTTTGATTGGGTTTTATTGGGTTTTATTGGGTTTTATTGGGTTTTGTTGGGTTTTCTGGGATTTTTATTGGATTTTTATTGTTTTTTTTTGGGTTTTATTGGGATTTTTATTGGGTTTTCTGGGGTTTCTGGGATTTTCTTGGGTTTTCTGGGGTTTTCCAGCCTCTAGATTGACTTATCACCCCTGAAAATTCCAGTTTTCTCCTGGAAAATTCCAACTGGGTTATCTCCCTGAAAATTCCACCGAATTTTCTCCCACAAAATTCCAGGAATTACAGGGTTCCTTTGGGATCAGAAATCCCCCAAACCTCCTGGTTTTTCCCCCCGAATTGATAAGAAAACCTTGGAAAACCAAAGGTTATCCAATCCTGCTGGATTTTTGGGGCTTCCTGGTTCAGTTTTTTGGGGAAAAAAATCCAAAATTTGGTTCTGTTGGGTGGCCCCAGGTGTGGTTTCTGCTCTGGGGGGCTTGAGGAGCATCAAATATTGGGATTTTTACCAAATATTGACATTTTTATCAAGTGTTGGGATTGGTATAAAATATTGGGATTTTTATCAAATATTGGGATTTTTATCAAATATTGGGATTTTTCTCAAATTTTGGGGTTGGTACCAAATATTCCGATCCCTGATTTTTTTCAATTCCACACTTCTCCAGGATATTTAGAATAATTAAATTTTCTCTCCAATTTTTCCCGATCCCAGGCTTCTCCAGGACACTAAAATAATTCAAATTTCCCCCATTTTTCCCCCATCCCAGATTTTTCCAGGATGTTCAAAACAATTCAATTTTCTCCCCGATTTTTCCCCAATCCCAAATTTTTCCAAGACATTAAAATAATTCAAATTTTAATTCGAATTTCCCCCAATTTCCCCCAATCCCAGATATTTCCAAGATACCAAAATAATCCAAATTTCCCCATTTTTTCCCCAATCCCAGATTTTCCCAGGATATCAAAATAATCCAAATTTCCCCATTTTTCCCAGATTTCCCAAGATGTCAAATAATCCAAATTCCCCATTTTTCCCCCATTTTTCCCCAATCCCAGATATTTCCAAGATATCAAAATAATCCAAATTTCCCCATTTTTTCCCAGATTTCCCAAGACATTCAAAATAACCCAAATTTTCCAATTTCCCCCACTTTTTCCCAGATTTTCCCAGGATGTTAAAATAACTCAAATTCCCCCATTTTTTCTCAATCCCAGATTTTCCAGGATATCAAAATAATCCAAATTTCCCCAATTTTTTCAATCCCAGTCTTTTCCAGATCATTACAAAAATTCCATTTTCTCCCCCATTTTTCCCCATTTTTTCCCAGATTTCCCAAGACATCAAAATAACCCAAATTTCCCAATTTTCCCCCATTTTTTCCCAGATTTTTCCAGGATGTCTCAGCAGCAGAAGCAGCAGCAGCAAATCCCTCAGCAATGCCAGGAGAAATGTGGAATTTCCTCCAAGGGAATTGGGAAAAACCAAAACCCCAAAGGAGAAACCAAAGCCGTGAAAAACCTCCAGCAGCAGCAGCAGCAGCAGCAGAGCTCCAAACAGAAGTGAAATCAGCCCCAAAAATGGGGATTTTCCACCCCAAAAATGGGGATTTTCGGCGCCAAAAATGGTGATTTTTCGACTCGGAAAAATGGTGATTTTTGTCCCCAAAAATGGTGATTTTTGTCCCCAATAATGGTGATTTTTAATGCCAAAAATGGTGATTTTCAACCCAAAAATGGTGATTTTCCTCCTCAATAATGGTGATTTTTCAATGCCAAAAATGCTGATTTTTAATGCCAAAAATGCTGATTTTCCTGCCCAATAATGGTGATTTTCCTCCCCAAAAATGGTGATTTTTCGACCTCAAAAATGCTGATTTTTCAACTCCAATAATGGTGATTTTTAACCCCAAAAATGCTGATTTTTCAACTCCAAAAATGGTGATTTTTCAACTCCAAAAATGCTGATTTTCGTCCCCAAAAATGGTGATTTTCGACCCCAAAAATGATGATTTTTCAACCCAAAAATGATGATTTTCAATGCTAAAAATGATGATTTTCGACCCTAAAAATGATGATTTTTCAACCCCCAAAAGCTGATTTTCAACGCCAAAAAAGGTGATTTTTCAACTCCAAAAATGATGATTTTCGACGCCAAAAATGATGATTTTTCTACCCCCAAAAGCTGATTTTCAATGCCAAAAATGGTGACTTTCAACCCAAAAAATGCTGATTTTCAACCCAAAAAATGGTGATTTTAAACGCCAAAAGTGATGATTTTCAACCCAAAAAATGGTGATTTTCAACCCCAAAAAATATGATTTTTTAACCCCAAAAATGCTGATTTTTCAACGCCAAAAAAGATGATTTTTTAACCCCAAAAATGCTGATTTTCATCCCCAAAAAGCTGATTTTTCCAAGGATTTTTCCAAGATTTCTCCTTTTCCGAATTCTGGAATATCTAAGGATCTTCAATTTCCTGCTTTGCTTGCGAATCTCATCAAGAAATGCGATTAATTAATTAATTATGAAAGATTATTAATCAATAATTGTGGATTTAATTTGGGATGTGGAGCAATAAAATGATGGAATTATTTTGTTGGTTTTTCTCTGTTTTTTTCTCCATTTTCTCTTTTATTTTCCCCCAAAAAATTGACTTTAAACACACAAACAACCAGAGACAACTTGGGATAAAAATCATCATCGTTTGATATAAAAATCCCCAAAATTTGGTAAAAAAATCCCCAAAATTTGGCACAAAAATCCCCAAAACTTGGTATAAAATCCCCAAAATTTAGTATAAAAATCCTCACAACTTCGTATAAAAATTCTCATAATTTGATATAAAAATCCCCCAAAACTTGGTATAAAAATCCCCAAAATTTGGTACAAAATTCCTCAAAACTTGGTATAAAAACTCTCATAATTTGATATAAAAATCCCCAAAAATTTGCACAAAAATCCTCAAAACTTGGCACAAAAATCCCCACAATTCACTATAAAAATCCCCAAAAATTTGCATTAAAATCCCCAAAACTTGGTATAAAAATCCCCAAAACTTGGAATAAAAATCCTCACAATTCACTATAAAAATCCCCAAAAAATTGCATTAAAATCCTCAAAAATTTGCATTAAAATCCCCAAAACTTGGTATAAAAATTTTCATAATTTGATATAAAAATCCCCAAAATTTGGCACAAAAATCCCCATAATTCAGCATAAAAATCCCCAAAAATTTACATTAAAATCCCCACAATTCACTATAAAAATCCCAAAAAATTTACATTAAAATCCCCAGAATTTGGTATAAAAATTCTCATAATTTGATATAAAAATCCCAAAAAATTAGCATTAAAATCCCCATAATTCACTATAAAAATCCCCAAAAATTTGCATTAAAATCCTCAAAAATTTGCATTAAAATCCCCAAAACTTGGTATAAAAATTCTCATAATTTGAT
>NW_028147557.1:0-36740 GCF_008360975.1 Lichenostomus cassidix
TGTGGCAGGACAGACACCCCCCCCCCCCCCTTCTCTCTCTCTCCCTGATTGCTAGCCAAGATCGATGGCTCAGATTAAGTCAATGGCTTAATCCTGACTATCAGTGCTGGCGTCTGGAACTCAGAGCGAGACACTGAGAGAATGTGAGTAATTTTCAGGTGACCGCAAATACACACTCTTTTCCCTATAAAACACCACGAAAAACTCAGTAAAATCAGAAGCTTTATGGAACGTGAAGTAAAAGCTTTCTCCCCTGAGTTTGGACGCAAACTTTGCGGTTACTTCCCGAGGGATTGAGTGAGGACGCTGATGTATCCCCAGCTCCAAAACTGGATTTGGTGAGATCATTGAGTTTCCTAAATTGTATTATTCCGGCTAACTTATAGGTACCTTTCTTAACTTGCATTTCAGCTAGCTCAAGCAAGCATTTCTTAACTTGCATTATTGTTCAAGCAAGCATTTCTTGCGTTTTGACTATCTTTATAGTTCAAGCAAGGTTTTACTACATAATTGCATTTTTAGCTACCATAGTGTTGCAATTATGTATTCATTGTGTGTCTGTGTGTGTCAATCTGTTCTGTGTTCGTATGTTTGTTATGTTCTGTGTCAAATAAATGGTATTTTTAGACAAATCGGCCAGATATCAAAGAATCTTGCGAGCGGGACTAAGTCTTGGGGAACTAGCTATCTTAAAGCCTGTCAAACTGCAAAAGCACATAAATCTCCTCTCTCCCATGCAAGACAATATGGCGTAGTCGGCAGGATATCTGGAGTACGATTTAAGAAATTAACAGCTAAAGAGCTAACATCTTATTTTACGGAGGCACAAAAATTCACATAGCTATGAGTAACTATATTGTGTAGTGTATGAGTGCTTAGCTTCTTTGTTCTGTTATCTCTTACGTCTAACAAACCATTTTATATGAAACCTAAATAAACCATCATGACACTGGGTATAGAGAGTGCTGGTCGCTCTAAAAATAGATTAAATGCCGATTGCCAAAGGCCTAGGTAATCAGCAAAAAATCTATCAGCCCTCTGTCTATAAGCAAAATGTGTAACAAACAATCTTCAGCAAAAACTTACAAAACACAGATGTTACACTCTGCTGGTGAGAAACTAGCTTAAAATGAGGAAAAACCCTCTGATGAAATTACATAAAGCACAAAACTTGCTAAAAATTAACGAATCTCTCATGTACTTGCTTTATATCTAAAAATTGCATGTAATTAGTAAACAGAAATGATAAAAGAAATTCCAGAGTTAATAACCCCGCCTGGGAATAAAATTATGAAATTCAGAAAAACTCTGATGAAAATTAATGATTCAAATATTAAATTGAATCCTCACAAAAGCATAAAAACCCCTATCTCTAAAAAGAAGAAGAAAATCTCTTTAGCACAAACAGTGTGTGGGGAAGAAGCGGGGAAACAAACTCCTCCGTTTCAAAGAAAAAAAAAAAAACCTCTTAGCAAACTTCCAACCCCCTCTCCCCCATCTCTCTCTCTCTCTCTCTCGCTCTCACCCATTCCTACATACCTTTCACAAACCTCTAATTCCTGGATTTACTAATTTCTTCCCGTATATTATCAGTATGCTTTAAAATCTCTGGCGTGTGTATGTAGTGTGTGTGAAAATGTATAAATTAAATCATGTCGACATGTATCTCGGGGACGCCCGTATGATATAAAAAGGTGTGAATGTGAGAGTGAAGCAAGAAAGAATGAGTGTTGAAAACGGTTTTTTTTAAATGCTACATCTTCCTGGCTTTCTGTATACTTCTTTCTGTATACCTCTAACATCCCCTTAAAAACTCCTGTGCCCTTTTTGTGCTAGATTTTAGCAGTTGCAAAGGGAAACATAATTTCTTTTTACTTTACCTGTTTGGTTTAAAAGTGAAGCAACTAAGATGCTTCCCCCACAAGGGCTATTCCGGGAACAGCCAAAGCTAAGTTTTAAAATGCAAATGAGCCATTGATAAGACAAAGGGCAATTAGAAGCCACTTCTTAGTAGAAGAAAAAGCTGCAAAACCAGTTTTCCTGTCCCTCACTCCAAGCTAACTTCATTTGCATACTAAAAGCAGAGATATCTCTCTCTCTACATTACAAGAAAAAGTAAGTAAAAGAAAAAAACCCACTGCAACATGTATTTTAAACTCTTAAAATCAGAGTTGTTTAGTTTTAAACTAAAAAAATTATACTAATAAGTAATTAAAAGGTATCTAATCTAAGAAGAAAACCAGAAAAGTATATAATTGATTAATTAACAATTTTAAATTGGTGCCACATAGATTGTGAGCAAACATTAACACATAAAGAAAGAAAATTTAGTTTTACTAAAAGATCTAAATTGTTGTTTCTACAAACTTCAGTTCTAACAAACTCAATAAGTTTGTGAGATGATAAATTTAATAAATAATTGAGTAAAAATTAAATTAATGCAACTAACTACATCACCTTATATATCAAAATTAAAAATAATTTAGAGTAAAATCTCTAAAACATCTAACAATTATGTTTAAGTTTTTTCCAAACAAAGCCAAACCCAGTAAAATCTTGCAAACAAATAGTCCTGGCTTACCCTAACTTCTAAGCTAAAAAGTGTATAGTTTACTAATGCTTCAGCCAAACGTATTGGTGTTGTGTATAAAGTGCAGAGCAGTGACTCTGAATATTAAATATAAACGAAAGTTTTAGAAAGTGCATAAGTGAGAGAGTTAAGAGCTGTGTTGCTAACAGTAAAGTAAAAGCAAAGAAAGTATATGTAAACCAATGATGCTAACAAATGCTCGAGGGCCCATGGCCTAAATAGCTGCTGATTCTTATAGCTACCAGCATAAAACCAACTCCCAATGTTTCCCCTATAACAAATCTGGTTTTGCTGAGAGCAAAACTCTTATTTCCTCGCAAAGCGCTCTGCACTGCCCCCGTCCGACAGCGGTGAAAATAGCGACGTATTTGCAACTACAGGCCAAAAGGGGAATAACAATTCTCAAAAAAAACCCCCATATCTATTATTGCTTAAATCGTGTTGATTTCATTGCTCTATTAACCTTGAATGTTTAAGTATACTTTCACCAGATAAAAGCTAGGTGTACCTGAATAAAAAAGAAAAGCTACTCAAGCAACAAGAGAAGAAATCTTGTCAAGCAACAAGAAAAAGCTGTTTACTACCTACACAGCTAAAGAAATGAATTAAACCTCCTGAACTCCTGCAAGCAAAGAAGCCAGCTCCAGACAAAGAAACCATACTGGACTGCATAGTAACTAATGAGTTTACTGTAACTAAAATATTCATTGTAATATTATTTGCATTTTTCTCATGCTTACAAGTTATTATTTACAGTAATGCATTATGGCTAATCAGCCATCTCAACAAAATTGTAACAAAACCCTAATAATTTTTAAAGCCTCTGTATATACAGATGTCTAAAGAACACCAAAAGTAGCTTCACACCAAAAAATGAAGTTACCTAAATGTAACTGTAAAATTATAGTAAAAATCTATTTCAAGTGTCATTCATATCTCAACATAGCTAAGACAAGCATGTTAACCACACACTAGTGTGCCTATTCAAAAGAATATGAAACACTACTAGCTTTGTAAAAATAAAGCTAAAAGAATTTTCTAATATTAATGTTCATTAATGATATATAAATTATATACCAAAAATTTGCAAAAATCAGAACCAACAAAAATATATAAATCAAATGATGACCATCTTCTCTAAAAAGAAAAGCCTCAAAAAGAAAACCTTATTTAGTACTATTGGAGTACTAAATGATTCAATGATCTTATTATTTCAAATAATGTTTTTGTGTATATATATACATCTTATCTAATTTCTGCAAGTATTACCTTAGTATATCTATAACTCTGATTGTCACAGTGAGAAAAATTTCATCCTAAAATATAATTCAAATTACAGAATCAATTTTGATTCTTCCAAAATAAAATATAAATTCCCAAATGGAATTATCTTCCAAATAAATAAAACAAATAATTTTCATTACATCTTTAACTCCCCTGAGACAATCAAATCAATTAATATGTGTATGTGTATTCCTTTGAAATGTTGTAAAATTGTCTAACATTTAACATGTTAAGCAAAACAGGTGAAACACTGAAGAAGAAGACTGAACTAAAAGAATCGCCAACCATTAACTACTCTTCTTCGTTCCTGATCTGCATCACATCCTCCTATGATTCAAGGGGTGGAAATAATCTACCCTACATGAACTTATATCAACATAACTAACTTGTTAAATTGTCTCCAATTACTATAGACATTCTAAAGTTAATGTCATATTTTATAATCTCTTAGTTGTTACTACTGATGTTTCTTTTATATATATATTCTGTTACATAATCTACTACATAAACCCATAAACTGAAGCAACAGCAAATGCTTCCTATTAACATAGACAACGTTCCATTAAAGAATAATACAATTTAGAAACACAATATATACTAAAAATTTAACAATAATACCTAAATTAAAGAACGTGAGTGCGTTTTATAGCATGGAGGCAAGAGACACCTGCACTGTCACTTCATGAAGTAAGAGTTGTGTCTTTGGGTCACAGGGGTGGATTGTGGCAGGACAGACACCCCCCCCCCCCTTCTCTCTCTCCCTGATTGCTAGCCAAGATCGATGGCTCAGATTAAGTCAATGGCTTAATCCTGACTATCAGTGCTGGCGTCTGGAACTCAGAGCGAGACACTGAGAGAATGTGAAGAATTTTCAGGTGACCGCAAATACACACTCTTTTCCCTATAAAACACCACGAAAAACTCAGTAAAATCAGAAGCTTTCTACATAGAACTGGAACGTGAAGTAAAAGCTTTCTCCCCTGAGTTTGGACGCAAACTTTGTGGTTACTTCCCGAGGGATTGAGTGAGGACGCTGATGTATCCCCAGCTCCAAAACTGGATTTGGTGAGATCATTGAGTTTCCTAAATTGTATTATTCCGGCTAACTTATAGGTACCTTTCTTAACTTGCATTTCAGCTAGCTCAAGCAAGCATTTCTTAACTTGCATTATTGTTCAAGCAAGCATTTCTTGCGTTTTGACTATCTTTATAGTTCAAGCAAGGTTTTACTACATAATTGCATTTTTAGCTACCATAGTGTTGCAATTATGTATTCATTGTGTGTCTGTGTGTGTCAATCTGTTCTGTGTTCGTATGTTTGTTATGTTCTGTGTCAAATAAATGGTATTTTTAGACAAATCGGCCAGATATCAAAGAATCTTGCGAGCGGGACTAAGTCTTGGGGAACTAGCTATCTTAAAGCCTGTCAAACTGCAAAAGCACATAAATCTCCTCTCTCCCATGCAAGACAACATCATACAGCAATAAACTAATTCTTTGAAAGTTAGATTGAGAAATGTAATGAAGAACTCTTGGCCTTGGCATACTCCAATGCATACTTAACATCCAGGCTTGTGTCCATATATACCTAAATAACCTATTGACACAGTGACTGCTGTTCACAGAGTGTTACTGGTGGGATTTTCACAAGGATTTAGAAATCCCAGAGTACAATACATGCACTCTCAGAATCAATGGATGATCTTGAAACTATACCAGCATGCAATGTTTTTGGAAGTCCTTTCCCACATGCTGTACTGTAGCTAATCAGGAGTTGTTATCTACATTTTTTGGTCAAGATGTCAGAAGATGAATAAATGCCTCAGTCCTGGGTTAATCAAATGCTAGACACTCAGAATCTACAATATGAACAGAAAAATAGAGAAAAAAATCAAGGTAGCAAATCACCTTAATTCAAAGCATCTCATGACTCCTTCCATGAAGCAGTAAAATACCTAAACAATGTCAACTCAGGATAGGACACTAACCTGGCATAAAGCCCAGGTTCTGGACTCTGACATTTTGCTGCATAGCTTAATGCAGATACTAATAAAGCACAATTTTAAGGAATACAGTCTTGGTTGTTAAATATAGAAAAAAAAATTCAGTAAAAATGCGGAAAATTTTAATAATAAATGAGCTATTACAGGCTGTTTGAGTAGTTGCATTAAATGTCTCTGAGAGCCATTTTCGAAAACTCAAATGATGGGTGACATTTAGTTTACATAGTAGGTAATATAAAAGATAAAATAATTTTGAAATATAATTGGTAATAAAGAGAATAAATAGTGCCTTATAAATATGCTAGCAAGCCATTTGAGGGATATTTAGCATAGACATACTTAGAAGCAGTTAATAATCAGATCTTCACATTTAATGATGTTACTGTTTAATGGTGTTTCACTGCTTGATCCCTGAAATTATGTCTTTAAATAATGTTACCAACTGTAATCACTACTGTGCTATCAATTCATATTTGAAAATGTCTATGATGGCAAGGAAAAGACACACATAACATGCTTGCATAATTAAAATCTCTATTATTGTGAATTTACCATGTGAGGGAGAGAGTTTTTTGTATAGATGGTTTCAGTGTTGGTGTTCAGCTTAGTAACTTGATAGCTTTCAGCAGGGGATTTGGAAAAATTCTTAGAATGATTAATTTCAAGGCTAATCATATAATTTCAGAACTTTCTGAGAGGACTGTCAAAGGAAAAGGATTAATATAATCAGTTAACTTGCTGAAAACCCCTTCAACCTGTGAAGGTACAGAGTGAATAAGAACGAACCAAAAGCCAGAACATGTAATTATTCATCATGTGTGTGGAGTAACTTTAATTGAGATAATAACTAAAGATAAACAGGGCTTTTTTTTTTTTTTTTAATAGCCTTTTGCCCCCCAAAGTGTTGTAACAATTTAATATTACTAGAGAAAACGTAACTGAGTTTCTCTGTGCTGGGAACAACATTTCCTCAAAATAAGCTTTGGACACATGCCCCCTTTTCATATATTAGTGTGACAGTGGACGAGATGCAAGTAGTGCTCGGAAACTCCTTGCCTTGATGTTCTTTCAGCTTAGTCATTTAGGGAATGGCTTCTGCATCTTTGTCAGTCAAAATGTCCCGGAAAAACTCAAAGCAGTTTAAACAGCAGATCTTTGCTCCCTGGATTACTCTGAAGAGGACAAGGGTAGTGTCAGATTTGTAACTCTGAAGATCCATGTAATGGGAATGGACCAGGAGTAAGTCAGGGAGTCCTGGAGGAGGAGTTTTTCTTCTTTTTCATCATGACTAATGAGCCCAGAAATGAAAAGCCTTTGAGAAGTGCAGTGGGGCAGATCTGCTCCAGGGAAATCCACCCTGGGAAAATCCTAGTACGTGGATCCATCCTTTACCACTTGCACTTGATGTGCAGGCTAGGAAAGAAAAAGCATATTAAAGATGTGGAAAAGAGATTGTCCAGCCACCTCATTGCAGTGGTGCCAAATAGACCAAGTGGTGCCAAATAGACCAAGTAGCAGGAAAGTCAGGTAGTTTTCACATTGGCCTATTTCCCCTGTGCTACTTCTGCTCTCTTTCTCTTTCAGAATTTACTACTGCTGAAAGTCAGAAATTCCTGTGACAGAAACCATAGTATTTTTATGCAGGCTGAATTTTCCTATGTCCTGGAAACAAACATCCTTAAGCTTCTGTTTTGCCTGCTCTTATTAATGGTTGCCTTTCCCTTGATTTCAGAGTTCTCAAGCTGCTTGCTTTTGAGAGTTAAGATCCCATGTGTGATCTTCTGGCTTTTGTACAGAATTCTTTTATCACTCAGTATTTTTATGCTACCAACATAGAATAAACACATGGTGTTTCCAGAGCTGCTAGAAGAAGGTGGGAACCTCACTTATACTCTTGAGACTCATTTAACCAAGAGAGGAGCATAATGAGGGTCATTTATTGCTATTTAATGTCAGCAACATCATTCCTAACTATTAACAAAATAAGCTGTGACAGGTGAAGCAGAAAAGTGAATCTTCATCTGCAATTTGTATGGTTTTCCTGACATACAAGCCAAGTGCAGCTACAATCTGTCAGTGTCATTTAAACTATTGTTGTAGTTGCCAACCTGGTATGGAACCTTTTTCTAGCAGCATCAGAAAAACAGGCAAAGACAAATTCCTGAACAACACCATGCTACATTTTTGTAAGTACAATGTAGATTAAGCTGCTAGTATGAAATAGCCTCTTACAGTGTATCTGTATGAAAAGCCCATTGATATCAATGGAAAGGAAGTCCATAATTTCAAAGTTCCTAGAGGAAATATAGCATCCACAATTGTGCTAAAGTCCCACTTCTACCAAAGGCTGAACAGTTCCTTAGAAGGTTTTATACAGCTTTCAAAACTTCCTTTTCTTCCTCTAATTTCAATTTCACTTTGGCTTTAGAAATTTTAATCTCATTTAAAGATAAGATTTTCTCATATCACTTGCTTTTGACTCTGTAGTTGATATTTTAGCACTCTCACAACTTTTTTTCTTTCCCATATAAATTCTTTCAATTGATGTTTTTCAAAACAGTTTATTTCAATAATTTAACATAGTGGTCTCTAAAGTTACCCAATCCACAAAACCTGACTTTTATAAGGCTGATTGGATATTTCAAATCCCTGAATTACAGAAGTATCTTGTTGGGAAGGGATCTCAGTAGATCCCTAGTCAAACTTCTACATGCTTAAGTCAGCTCAGGGTTTTCTCCAGATATCTTGGAAGCCTCCAAATACAGAGATCCTATCATGTAGGAAGGATATAGGCCTGCTGGAGTGAGTCCAGAGAAGGGTCACTGAGATGATCAGAGGGCTGGAGCACCTTTCCCTAAGAAGCCAGGCTGAGAGAGATGGAGTTTTTCATCCTGCAGAAAAAACAAACTCCAGGGAGACCTTCTAGCACCTTCCCAGTACCTAAAGGGGGTCTACAGGAAAGCTGGAGAAGGACTTTTGGCAAGGGCATGTGGTGATAGGACAAGGAGGAATGGGTTTAAATGGAAGGAGGGACAGGTTTAGACAAGTTATTAGGAAGAAATTCTTTACTGTGAGGGTGCTGAGGCACTGGCACAGCTTGCCCAGAGAAGCTGTGGATGTCTCATCCCTGGCAGTGTCCAGGCCAGGCTGGATGGTGCTCTGAGCAACCTGGGATAGTGGAAGATATCCTGCCCATGACAGGGAGCAATGGAAGTAGATGACCTTTAAAGTCACTTCCTACCCAAGCCAGTCTATGACTTGTGGGCATAATTTCTAGTGCTTAATTGCTCACCAAGGAAAGATTTTCTCTTTATGTCCTTATATATGTCACTCAGCTCTTCGTAGGAAAAGAATGAGAGATTGCACAAATTTGATGATGAAATTAATACAGTTTAGAGATCATGTGACTGTTCCACAAATATTTGCAATAGTAGAAAGAGAACTTAAGTAGATTGACAAAAAAACCCCAACAAAGCAAGGCCATGACTTTGTGTGCCTGTCTACATTGATTCCTCATTCTCTATTGCCTCTGGAACCTTTGCACTTTATTCATCTCCTGACACTAATTTTCACATGCTGTGATTTTACCAGCAAAGCTATTATTGATTCCTTATATTTTATTGCAAGTGTCCTCAAGGTTTCCTATTCACTCAAATTTAAAATTGTGGAATGCATAAAAATCCACTTTTATATTTCTCCCTAAGCGCTCCCATGCCAGTGTATTTTCATATCACTGCAGACAGGTTCTGGGCTTATCAGTCTTTGTGCCATGACTTGTGATTATCACATTCTGTTTTATCTTAATTTTGAATTAGAAAGCTTTTTTTTTTGGAGTGATAGGGGTCTTCTCTTTTAGTGTCTAGGCATTATGGAAAATAAGTTTCTGATCCATATTTGGGTTCATTTAAGGTCCAATAAACAGTACAGAGACATTCTAGAGAGTTAATTGCATATATTGGTGTACAAACCAAATTTTTAAACACAAATGAAAGGTTTCATAAATCTAATCTGTGACAATGCCAATGCATAAAGGATTTGTTTGGTTTTTTTTTTTTAATATGCTTTTTTAAGCAGAAATTGCCCAGAGAATATCTTACAGCTGGAAGAGTAGAATTTTTTTAAAACCATCAATAACTTACAATGTGAAACGATAGCTTATTGATTATAAGAATTCCTTAAGATTTTCCTTGGAGTTACAGTGAAATGTTATTTGCAGGGAGCAGAGGATGGCACTGTTGGACTGCAATTATGAGGTGATACAGCCTGCATATCTTGAATTTCAATATTGCACTACATTGCAGAAATTCTATCAGATGTCTTACAAGAAGCACAAGCAGGAAAAAGATTTACACTGCATTTTTGATCATCAACATTGTGCTTGAACTGTAGCAGGGAGATAGGAAAAATGATTCTTTTCTTAAATGGGTTGTGGCTGTAAAGTAGAGTAATGGAGAAAATGTGGGTGAATAAAACCAAAAACATTAAATCAGATATTTTGGGAAATAAAGTAGTAGTATAGCTTTGAAGGGCCTTTCTGGCACTGAGTGCTTAGCTGTGAAGTGCCTGAGGTACTGAATATTTGCAAAGAGTTTGGCTGTCTTAAGTAGGCACCATGGTGTCCACAGGCTCTTCAGATGAGCTAACCCACAGAGACTGTAATTCACATGGGAGCAGAGAATAGACTTGCAAAAAGGTAAACCACTTTAGGAAAAAAGGACTTTCTTCTCAGATTGGTATAAGATACTGCTAGCCTGTTTCTTCAGATTTCACAGGAAAATTTTTATCTTAAGAAGCTATTTAATGTAGTGAGGGGGAAGAATCACATTCCAGGCATGTTAATGTAAGTGTTTAAAAAAGTTGTTCAATTAAATGACTCAGTTTTTTATGCAAGTTGTCAGCAGCTGTGAAAACCTCCCAGTTTTGCTGTCCATGTGCCATGGAATAAACCAGCATGCACTTCATTCATTTCTCTCTCCTTCTAGCCAAGATTATGAAAAGAAAACACAATTTCACCGTTCGGTTGAAGCAAAGAAGTTTCACCTCCAATCTGACTGCTGCAGTGGGTTTATTTGGTGTAGGAAATTTTGGGAGGCCATTATTTTTGTGATAGTGGTGGGAACTTTGGCTGGATACATACAAACTATCTTGCAGTTCAACAGGGTTTGTTTTCCAGGACTGCTTATGCTGCCAAGTACATTGAGACAAACCTGGAGGAACAATCTAGACTGCCAGTATTATTTGCAGGTTATTATCTCTTTAAAAGTGCATTTGTGAAAAATAAAATTAAAATAGACTTAGAATTTATTTGAGACCATGACTTTAGCCCTGGGAATTTGGCATGATCATTTTACTGCAACTGGATTGGCATTCAAAACCCAAACCACTCCAAACTGCTCCTATAATTTTGCTTTATAGCAAACCCCAATGAAATTCCATATTTTATTGGGAGTTTTGTGAATTCAAATGTATTTCTCAATAAATCTCAGCTCAGTTTCATTGCAGTGAGACCTCAGAACAAGTGAATTCTAGGTGTTTTCAGTTTTCATAAGAAATCATATTAGACTTCTGCAAATACTCATGTTTTCTGTATGTTAATACTGTGTCATTTTTACTTTATTTTTCTGTTATGGCAAAGCTCCCTTTTTCCTTTTTATTTTTTTAAATTCAATTCAATCATAAGAAGAAGAGAGGAATTTTACATTCTGAATGGCATATTTTTTCATAGTACATAGTTTCAGTCATTCCCAGTTTCATTGACTCTCTGTGAACAATGAATGCTGTGGTTTACCCCAAATGTTATTTTGTCAGCAGTTGTGGTTCTTTGTCTTTCCTCAGTGGGAAAGACTGTTGTGGTTCAAGCAAAATATTTTTTTTTTGTACTTGGAACAACTCTTATAAGAAGGATTAAAATTTTAGGAATCGTCTTTAAATTCTCCTTGACAAGTGTAATTTAATGTTCAAAAATTAATTTACATTGGTCTAAATTCTCTACAGTCACATGGTTTATGGCCTGAAGGTATCTCAAGGCTACCTTGTGACTACTTGTACCAATTTTATATTATCATTACTCCAGTGACATTTCTGGTTTCTCATGGTATTCACTTTTCTAAAATATTTATAGCATAAAACCTGTCAAGCCAACAATGATCAAACATAAAAAAACCCATACCAACAAAAGTAAAATCACTGATAAAAATGCAGTGTAATGAGCAGCTCTACCACAGCAGTAAGAATCCTCAGACTTTTCTATGGGCACTATCAATGTGTAAACTTTCTAAACCTGTCATCTTTCCAGAAAAATCCCAGCAGAGAAAATCAACATGACAAAAATACTTTCTAGGATTATGGTATCTGCAAGTTGTTTCCCACAGAAGGATGTGGCAGCAGATAAGTAGTTGGACAGAGAAGTAGACAAACTCTTGTACTCTTTATCCATAAATGGATCAAAAAAAAAGAAAAAAAGTCTAAGAAGGGATGTATCTTTAGCGTCCTTAATACAAGAGCTGCTGAAGATAAGAGATCCCAAAAACTGGCCAAGCTTGAGGGATTGGTTTAACCAGAATCTTCCCTGCCCCTATCCTAGGCAGAAACTTAGGCATTCATGGATGCTTGGTCAGACATAGTAGTGCATTTATTGTATTCTTACACACTGAAATAAAGGGCAAACTTGGCTTTTCCTACCATTGCACTGAGTTGGTTTTAACATGCAGAGGTGGTGAAGCCTTATAATAATGCTGCAAGAGTATTCAAGATTTCTCTCAAATATTTCTTTAAGAATATTCAACATTCTGTTAAATGAACTTTTTAAAATAAAATGCATCAGAATTTTTGCTTGAAAATGAAGTTTTTCTTTGGTTTAAATTTTGAATTGTGACATGAAACATTTGTCCCGATAAATAGCAGACACACTAGGACAACCCTCTGTAATAGCTTATTCATTTGTAGGTCCCAAAGTTGTTTCTTTGGGTTAGATGTGTGAGCACAATTTTTATTTTCTATTTTAAAAGAGTATCAGGAAAAACCTCTCTAATTCAGACTGTTTGTTATAGCTTCAGAATCATTCCAGTCATTACTCTTTTAGATTGCCAATTTTAAGAGCAGAAGTGTTACGTCAGAAATGGAAAATTAGACATTCTTGAAATAACATCCTACAGTCAACACATTTTCAGATAATATAAAAAAGAAGTTTCTGGGAGGTATAACAGGCTAAAATATTTGGAGTTTTTTAATTGGTGGGATTAATTAATATATTGCATTTTAAATCCTAAAGCATAGACAGTCAGAAATTAAATGTGAGAATGAAATATTCAGGATAAAATCTCAATTTTACTCAGGTCAGTGAAAAAGATTTTATTACTTTCTGTGGGGCTCTCCTGCTAAAAACACTATCTGTACAATATGCATGCTTGCTTTATTACAAATATGTTTTGTGTATGTGTACCACATAAGAGGCACAGCTGACAAATGACAGCTTAAGAAATAAAAATCTTAAAAAATTAATTTCAAAAGTTTGAAACTTCTATAATTGGAACAGCATTTCAGAACCTCTCTCTTGTTCCCTGACCTTTCTGGAAAAGCAGGGACAAAACCTGAGCAATTCTTGTGCAGAAATATGAGTGATGCTGAGCTTTCCACATGGACATAGCAGTGACAGTCCAGTTTTCCTTATGACTAGAGATAGTCACAAATACTAAAATAAATTAGTTCAGAGTTTTGTCAAGGGTTTTTTCCCTCTTTTTAAATCTGTTTTTATCTAAAGTACCACAAGGTTACTTTGTACCTGCTCCTTCATTCTTTCTATAATAGCTTCTGTACCCTGACTTTCCAAAATATGTACAGGTACTCACAGCAGCACTCCAGGGTAATTGGTCAGTGTAAGAGGCCATCACGGTTTATGGGGCAGCAAACTCATTTTAGAGATAATTAAAGACTATTTTTATCCCACACCATTATTTTTCTTGTTCAAATGCTTCACAGCAATAGAGGGGACTAAGCACCATTAATGATTTGTGTAGTTGTCACCAAAGCATAAAGAGATATATTTGTCTTAAACTATCTGTCTAGTGCTATTTATACAGTAGCACAGTGTGCAATTACTGTACACCAGAAAGTTCGTGTGAGAATAGTAAGACCAACAATCTGCAGGCAGCTCTGAATGTCTGCAGGGATTAATATTTTTAATCTTATTTAAATTGGAATATTTTCACATGTACAGCCTGCACCTCAGATAACTTTAATCCCTGCAAAAGTCTTGTCCCCATGATAGGTCCTCAGGAAACTGAGGTCATTTCAGCAGTGAGGCATCAGGGGCTTGCAGGAAAATGAGTAGGCTGGGAGGGCCAGAGAGGGGAAGCTCTTGGAGACAAGAAAGCTCTAAGATAATTTTCCTCTTTGGGTATGTGTACATGTAGAGTCTATTATTGAGCCACAAGCTATGCTTTCTAGATTTTTTTTTTTGTTATTATTATTACTTTCATTATTTTTGTCTATGTTTTGTTATGATAGATAACCCAAATGTTATGCAGAGAAGTTCCTGGTAAAACATGCAAAGATAATCCTCATATGACATTGAGAGTAGCATGAGGGTTGAACACCTACAGCACAAAATACTTTTTGAAACAGTAAAATTGTCCAACTTACCTGATCGAATGAACAATATTTCATATTTTTGAATGAAGCTGAAAAGAGCATACCAAGAAATTTGTCATTCTGATTACTACTTCTTTTTCCCTATATTGATCAAAATATATATCATGACTTTGGAATACACTACTTGTTAGAGCTGATTAGAATTTTCCATCAACATTACTTCTCCTTTAAAGACAAATTTAGATTTTGTATTCTGAAAATAAAATATTAAATAGTTTTCTAAAGCTGTTTGAGAACTGCAATCAGAAAACTGAAATGAAGTGTATGTCTAATAGTAGTAAAAAGGATCACCTGGATGTAATATAAAGGAAAATGGAAAAAAAAAAAAAAGATTTGTGTTTTCCTTCAACCTGATTTTAACTCATTGTATTTATAGACTAGAGAGGTAGAGAGAACTTACAATAAGAATGACATTTGCCTTAGAGACAGAGCTCTCTCAAGTTTTTAAAAAATATTTGACAGCTCTTTCAGTCTTATCACTTTTATAATGATGAGAAAGAGGCATAAAAGACTCTCCTGGGTGCTAGGTATTTCTCCCAATTAAGAATTTCTCAGAAACAAACTTTTAATAAATTATTTCTCCTTTCTCCTCACAATTACATATTTTCAGTGGATTTTTTAAACAAAACTACTTTTCCTAATGGTCTGCCAGGTCTTTCCTCATTACAATAGAACTGTAATGTACTGGATGAACAATAGGTAGTATTTGTTGTTTGAAATGCTGGTCATCAGAATTTTCTGTGCAGGCAGACACTTCACTGCAGCTTTAATAAAATACCTTGTTACAGTAGTATTAAATCTGTATTCTGTTGGCATGACTTTGCATTCTTTGCCAAGGGCACTTCAGCTCATTTGTATGAAGATAAAGTAGGTAGGCAATTCTGCGTTCACCAACTTGCCTTTGATCTGCTGGCAAGAATGTGGAGTTTATACACACAGAATCTCAGTTTAATGACTGACTGAGCAGGACAGATTTTTACAGCTTTGGATAACAATATATTTTCTACTATACTGCGTCTGTCTTCATGCCTTTTACTGGAGATACAAAATATACACCTAATTTTCCCTTTAAATCTTGTGTTTGCAGACAAAGGATTGTTTCTTTGTGAGCTGTCCAACTTTCTGTTACAACTTCAATATATTAGATGCACATGGTTGAATACCTTTAAATCCTGCTGGCACTGAATAAACTGGTGAAAGCTGGAATGATTTTTCTCTAAAAAATGGAAATTTTTCCTGCATAAAGAATGCAGAATATTTCCAATCCCCTAAACAATTTTTTTTGCAATCTAAAATTTTATTAATTAAAACCCCCCATCCCATTGGATTGTTCTTAATAAGCTATGCATGTGAAAAATAGAGTAAAAAACTTTTTATTTGGACACTGTTTATGGACCTCACTAATTAAATACTTTGGAACTGTTCTTGGCACCATAACTAGCCTGAACTGTATCATATCAGGTCATTGTCTTTTTCCCTCTTGTAAAATTTCTTTTTATGCTTCCTAATAATTAACATTTATTTCTTACCGTGCCCATCTAATTTTGATATGAGAAGTATTAAAACTAATATAATATTATCTGTCTAGGCCAGAAGTTTCCCAAAAGATCATAGTATACTTAGCTTTTTAACAGTTTAAGCAACTCTTAGAGGGATTCAGGTGTTGTGTCATGGCATTTAATAAATTTTGGGCGTATTTTATGAGTTACACTCTCTTGTATTTAATCTATATATATTTAAAGTTGTATAAATATAGTTTTACCTAGTGTATAGTGTGTGTACACACCATATACCTGTAACTACTGATGGAAAGCCTCTCCTGAGCATAATATACAGGTAAAGCCCTGAAAAACAGCACAGCAGGTCCTAATGCCTGTCACCAGTATGATTGACACCTGAGACAAATTCCTGGCTGAAGATACTGGAGAGAAGCCTAAATGTTTGGCTGCATGTTGCAAACCCAATACATGTTTGTGGGACAACAGGGAAACTTAAATGCTGATGATGGTGACAGATATAAAAAAAAAAAATTCAGTTCAGCTTCAAAGTCCAAAGAGCCATAACTGATAGAGGAAGTATGGAAATTGTGAAAACAAATCAACCCTTCTTTGCTTCCTGGAAAGACATTCAATCCTTCAGCTTTCCCACACAACTCTGAATTTTCAGGTCTTGGTCAGCTGTTGGTGTGCAAGCCCATCACAGGTGGATTTTTGGTGGGCAGGTTCCTGTGAAATGCTGCTTTTATGGAAATGGCTCTGTAGAGATGAATAAGTTAGAGGGAGTTGTATCTGCTGGTCCATTGGCTCTGTTGTCTCCCAAAATGTGAAACTCCTCCGTTGGACCCAGAGGAAACGTGAACCAGAATTGGGATCATGCAGGAAAGGTAAGAATGTGGCCAGCAGAAACTTTCCTTGTGTGAGAATTAGGCCACATCAGGTGCTGTGCATTACCCACCTAGCCCTCAGTGCTGCTGACACTTAACACACTCCAGAACACACTCAAAGGTCTGCTCAACTAAGCAGAAATGAGACAGGTGGACAGGAAGTCTGAGTAACTTATATCTCAGACATAATAAATCTATTTTTGATAGGTAACTAGATGAGAACTTCGCCTGGGCTGTGGTTAAATTTAATATGTTCCTGAGCTCAAAAATATTACCTACAAACAGTTATGATCAAGAAAATATGTCTGATAAAATCAAGACTTTGGAAGAGTTAAGTGGTGAGGATTTAATGGTGTATAGTGTTTTAGAAACTGATGTTTTCTGGAGCCAGAGCCTGGCTGAATGCCTTGAGAGGATCAGTAGTCAGGCAGGGAAAAACAGGTTACCCAGAAAAAATAAACAGATAAACTCCCTGAATTTTTAAAGTGAGATTACTGTGGTTGCATAAATATGTGCAGTTCATTTTGTAACTATTTGCTGAAATGGTATGATAAGAAATGAAGAAATTTGGTGTGACCCAAACCCTGCATTGCTTTGGTAACAGTTACTGTTGTGAAGAATCCTCTGTGAAATTTCTTGTGTCTTAGGAGGTGATTACAGCCTGCAGAGAGATTAGGGGGAAAAGGATGACAAACCCATGG
Organism: Lichenostomus cassidix; assembly: GCF_008360975.1. Classification (NCBI taxonomy): domain Eukaryota; kingdom Metazoa; phylum Chordata; class Aves; order Passeriformes; family Meliphagidae; genus Lichenostomus; species Lichenostomus cassidix. The sequence goes on from NW_028147557.1 coordinate 17,611, forward strand.
GTGCTTGGAGATGCCTGTGGAGCAGAGGCGAAGAAAAGCCAGGGAGATTTTCCTTTGGAAAGCCTTAGGCTAAATATCTGAAGAAGTGAGTTGAAGGCAATGGAGTGTACTCTGAGCTTGTCTGCACATTTAGAGAAGATAAGGGCAGACTCTTTTATGTGCTGGAAATTTGTCATGTCACTACAAGATATTATCCTCACAGGAAAGCAGGCATGGTGGTGATGCTGCCTGAGCACTGGGGATATAAATATGTGGTGCTCAGGGCTTGAGCATGGGGAACATGCTGAGATAACAAGTCTTTCCAGAGCAAAACAGGAGAACATGGATGAAAAACACTTTCTCTCCACCAGTTATTTCCAAGGTTTCTCTGCAAGGTTTCTTTCTTTGTGGTACTGTGGATAAAATCAATTCCATGTCAGCAGAAACTACCTGGGTTTCCAGCAATGTAACTAAGATTAGATTAAGAAATTTTGTCTGTATCTATAGCTGTCCGCACCTATATATCTGAGGCTTGCTGGCATTTCCTAGATAAATCTACCTTTAAATTTATCTGTAATAGTAGTGTGCAGTAGAATCATTACTTCTTAAGGAATCTAATGAATTGTGGCAAGTCCTAGCTGCAGTTTCTTTGGCTCAGTCTGTTCACTAGTGGCAGTATTTAGTCAATGGCTGAGCAAGGCTGCTTCCTCCAATGGTGTAAATCAGACCAGCACCAGTGACGTTAATACATCTTTGCCAATTTACATCAGATAGGAGCCTCTCTTGCTCTTTCTTCCCAAAATTTATGAGAATTATGGAGATGAGCTGTAGCCCTAGTGGCAAATGCATCATTTATATATGCCAGGTCTCATGCATAGTGTGATTGCTGTGCTCTCGAAATCTTTACAGACACTCTGTGATATATGTGATGACTAAGTACTGGAAGTCAACAGAAAGAAGAGTAGGCATAGCATATGGAATTTTTCTTTGGGTACTTTTCCCTTATCTTTCCTTCAGCTTAAGGATGAGGGTTAAAGTTATGCTCAACAAATCATTTTATTGAGTTATGAGCATTTGAACTCATCTTTACACCTGAGTTTCCTTCTTTTCTACTAATATCTCCATCATCAAATTACTTGTCTCATTTTGAATGTCTGAACATTCTCTTCTTATAGCTTATTCATATGCTGCCTACCAAGGACTGAGGAACTAAAGGCATTGCTGAACTTACATTTCACACAGAACTGCTGAGCCTGTTCTGTGAAAGTTGTATATCTGTGACATACAGTAAAAATAAAAAACTTATACTAAGAAAACAAGAGCTCTGTGAATCCTGAAGGCAACCTTTATTGTGTCTCCAAAGAAGACTGCTCTCAATAAATTCAGTATTTCTTTTTTAGATATCCATGCTTTAGTATCAGAGAAACAAGATTCATGAAACAGACAAGGAAGGAAAATAACAAATAGAATGCACATTTAATTTAAGAGGCCATATGATCACCAATACCTATTTCTCTTCTTTGTGTCTGTGGCTCCTTTTTTCTGAAATATAAAAAAAGTACCTTGGAAAAAGTAATAATATGCAGTTTCTATCAGTTTTTTGTCTTGCTAACCTCATGGTATATTTGAGTTACTTCCTCTTGGTTTGCTACAGAGATTAAAATTGATAATAGTTATATTTACTTTGCTGTTTGCATATCATCACTGAGGATGTCAACTATGAAAGTACCACCTGCCATCTAACTACTGGCAAAGAATTAATTTTTGAGTTATACTGGATAAGTTTCTATAAGGTTAATGGCACAACTACCTTCCCAGTGACTTGTGATCAGAAAGATCTCACTTTTTGGAATAACATGAAGCTCTTGAGGATTTATGGTGCCAGTGCTGGCCTCAAAAACAGCAACAGGCTGTGCCTTTCCCCTCTGGGAAATATAATATTAGTGTGAGGTGGATACAGGTGTGGGTTAATATGATGAGCATGAATGCTTTTAAATAGTTGGGGATAGCAAAGAAATACTATATGAAATGTCAGAATATGACATGGGAGGAGATGGGAAAGTGCAGTAGTGCTGGAGTGAGTGCTGCTGTCCAGGAAAGGCAAGTCCCTCTTGGGACTCCAGCCCTGATGCAGGTGGACAAAGGTCCACAGCTCTCTATGGGTCAAACAGATGCTAGAAAGAGGGAACTTTAATATTACAGCAAAGAAGACATTTCTCTTTTGGTAGCATTTAATCCCAGCTCAACTCAGGCACCTTGGTGCTTTACACAATGCAAACAGAAAAACGTTTTCCTCCTGCAGAACTTGTAATATAAACAGAGAGACCATCCAAGGAGTAGGAGGAAGAACTCCTCCTCAGTTGTACACACCAGATAATATTGCTTGTTAATTACATTTACTTCTGTTCTGGGGTTTGGCAATGGAAAACATCCTGCTTTGTTTCACCAAAGGTTCACCCCTCCTTCTGGAATTCAGTTCCTCCCCAAATGGCACTCAGACCCTAATATGCTAAGTTGCTGAGCTGCAGATGTCAATGGCAACACTGTAGGAGGAGAGCAGGACTCTGTTTTGTTGATCATTAATAACAGAAACACATCCTAATAACAGATTCACATGACTTTTTAATGGCCTCAGTGTTATTGTCTGCTCCTGCCTATATGCATGCCTCCTACCTGATCTGCACTGTCATTGGTTCCAGTCAGAAGTCATGGTGGAGATAATTTATATCACTGCAGATATAGGCATTTTCCTATTCAATTTTTCTCTCATTTTCCTATATGGTTCCTGTATGACAAGGTCTCTCTCTGTTTACTGCACTGAACAAGTGTGAAATCCTGTTGACAACTTCAAGAAAATCAATCAGAAGAGGTTTCAAAAGGCACTAAAATGCTGGTTTGTTCATGAAATATGTAATTAAATAGAAATTCAGCACACACCTGGCCTGAATGAAGGGATGGCTGATCTTGCTGGACACAGAGAATGGCATAAGAAACTGATATTATAAACACTTGAGAACATCTCTAGGCACAGATGACATATATCAAATGCTCTAAGAAGTGAGGCAGCCATAGGTCAGCCTAATTTAAGAAATTATATTATGGTTTATCTCCAGCCTAGGGTCATAAGTGACATAGGAATCAAAATGTCAAAGGAGGTTTGGCAGACACTTCCCAGTCTTAAAGAATTGCTTTAAAAAATACTTTAAAAAAAGAAAGTAGTGGAAAATACACTATTTTGACAGAACAGGGATGACTGCTCATTTCTCTCTTGCTGAGCTTATTGTTGTTATTTTCCAGCTGTTTTCGAGAATGTCTTTATATAAATCTATCTATCTATCTACCTATCTATCTATCTGTCTATCTAATCTACATGGCTGTGCACACACATAGGCACACACATATGTGGGTATTATAGAGCTGCTGACATCAGTTATAAATGTCAAATGGAATTTCTAAAGCTAAACTTTAACACTGTGTTCCCTAATTTACAGGTAAACGTTTATGATGATCACAATAATCTTAAGCCGTGCTTGATGCCACTTCAAACTCTCCAAAATACTCTGTAACCTCTGTCATTAAAAAGTTGCAGGGTGGTTGTACACCATTTTGGCTGCTGCTGCTATTTGTTCAGACCATAACAGAAGCCAGGACCCTCCTGGAGCAGAGCCCATGGTACAAGGTGCTGTGTGCACTATGAGTGTGAAATCTTCTGTTTTACACGCATCCAGTATATTGGATACACACTTTTCTTCCCTGTTTGAACCTTAGCCCCAGGTGAAGGTGGGTCTGGCTTGTGTCTCACAGGGAAGTAGAGACTGTCTTTTATCTTCTATGGTCTGAGATTCATAAAGTTCTGTGGATCTAGAAGACCCTATCACACTAAAATAAATGTATATTTTCAAGTTTTCCTAATAAAACAACAGTAACTCTGATGCTCCCACTGCAGACAAGAGTTCTTATCCCATATGTACATCTTTCTGAAAGGGCATAAATGTTCTAGCAAAGCTTTTCTGAGAAAATAATATGGTTCATGGTTGCCTTCCTCATATAGCTCATATTCTCCTTTTTCTTCTTACTTTTAGGATTGAATTTATCTTTCCCCTTCTCGCCTCACATTATTAGATACTATTAGGGAATAAGAATTTATTTCACCTGTACATTCACTGTAACAACTGATTTTTTTTTCTCTGATTTATGATGTCCTGGTTTATTTCTGTTGTAATATAATAATAATAATAGCTTATAATAAATATGAAATAGGTGAGTACTTCCAGGTGCTCAGGCAAATAAATCAATGTTTTCATGCTGGTGTCCACAATAATGTGCATGCAATAAGATGGACAAAATTTAAGAGGGCTGCTATCTGCTCCTGTGGTATATGTTTTTCTGTAAAACAATATTTATCAGACTGTCACACATCTAAGAAAGAGTTATCTGTGAGGATAAAGCGTTCCACTCCTACACTGGTATATGGGTGAATCTGAGGAAAGTTGCAGCATCTCTGCTGGTCAGAGAGATTGAAACACAAAGTAATTAAGAATACTTTTCCCCTTTTGCAACAGAACAGCTGTGACTGACCTCTCCGTGATCAGCCCAAGAGCTGTAAAAGATTAAGTTTGAAATGTGAAATTTAGCATGAAAATACTGTGAACTTCACTGAGGGGGTAAGTGGAGGGCCTAATCATAATGGAAATTAGCTTTGATTTGACTGTGTTAGGGTTATTTGAAAAAACAAGGCAAAAAATTATTGTAAAGCTGTGGAACATGTACCTACAGATGACTGGTTACACATACCAGCCTAATACTTCAGTTTTGCAGTAAATTTATCAGATCCCAGGTAGAAACTGGATATGGGCATGGATCCAACAGGTTTGTGTTGCATTTTCAGTTCATTTCCTGAGGTTATGTTATTCTTCAGCTGCAGTATCAACTCCCATTTTTAAGCAAGATATTTTCTTCTAGGCAACCCTTCCCAATGAACCCTATGGAGTCACATCTTGCTGAGGTTTCTGTGTGCATGGGAAGCCTCAGAGGGACAGCTGCTCCACCCTGGCACCAGGGTGCTGTAGAGGGGGTGCTGCTCATGTTGTGAGAGCCCAGCACACCATGGGAAAAGGCAGGAGGAGGAAAAGGGTGCCATTCTTAGGTTGTAAGGAAGTAGAGGACATGAGTGTTTTCCACACTGCTGTTCTGGTGGACAAAGAAACCTTTGCAAACTCTTGCTGAAATAAAAGGTGGTTCACTTCATTCCCTTTTTACTAGTCCAACTAAAGGGATGAGGAAAACTGAAGAAAGAGAAGAGCTTTGCCTTAATGCATAAAAACAAAAATTTTCAGGACTTCCCAGAAGTATCTCACGTGTCACAGAAGACATGTTAGTGATTATGGCTGATTGGAGAGTTCAGATACTTGTATCATTTTAGAAGCAGAATCATTTGGTATCAGATAATGTAATGAAATGTTATTTGTCTGTAAACGTCATGTAACATTTTCAAGAGTACAAAGCTTATATGTTGTATCTTAAAGAGGGCATTTCCTGAAGGTACAAAACAAAATACTCTATTAAGATATGCCTCCTTATGACATAAATAGAATAGAACTAGAAAAATAAAAGGGTTGTGTATCTGTTATTCATGTGCTTACCTACGTCTTATTAAAATATTTTTGCATCAAATGTGATGTGAAAACAGAACGCTTTTGAAATACAAAGCTTTTCAAAGTTTTCCACAGAGAAATAGGAATTTTTTTTAACAAAAAGGAGATAAAAAACTACACTGCTACAGGGTAAACATTTAAAAAAATGTATTTATGTCACTAAAGGAATATATCACACTGAATTTTTGACTTTTCTCATATTTAGCATCCCTGTAATCACTCTGGTTAAACAGTTCCCTTGGCTTGTGCAATTAGTTTTTCCTGAAGGTCTGTCTCATGTTTTTGTGTCTTCTAATTAGATAGGAAAAGCTTTTGCTTGCAATTGTGTGACAGATCTATTCCTGTAACAAAGAAATCATGCATATGGAGGTTTCAAAATCAGGGCCATCATTTTCTTTAGGAAACAAAGTTTAGTGAACAACTGTGTTTATCCCAAAATAATCCTCAGGGGATACACAAATCTGAAGGTTTTAATAGAAAATCTTACTTTTAGCTCTTGGTTATGTAAATGAATAAAACAAGGAGCAGCAGAAAATGATTCACACAGACTGAAGGATGAAAACCAGCTTGTCATCATGGTATAAGATGGAAGGGTCCAGAAATATATATATATATATATATTTATATTTAATGTCTTAGTGAAATAATAATAACAACACTTTCACTGTGATTCTATTGGTGAGAAAATAAATGAAAAATTACCCCTATACTGGACTGAAACTTTTTTCCTGCACTATCTCAGGAATTCTTCTAGTGCTCTGTCAGTAGTTTCACAGGTTTTCATTTTCGGATATACAAAGACTGATGGAGTCTGAAGGGGAAAAGGAAAAAGAGACATTAACTTGATCTTTTTCTGCGGAGAACTTTGGAAATCTTTGCAGCACTCATCTTGTGTGTGCAAAATGTAGAAGTCCAGACTGAGCTATTACAATTCACAGACTGAGCTGAAATACTTCTCAAGAAAATGACCTTTTCTGGTTAACTTCTACACTACATCTTCTCCACGGAGAAGAGTCAGTTTGAGGGTTTGCAGGGGTTTAACCCCAGCTAGAAACTCAGCCACACACAGCTGCTCAACTGCTTCCCCTCCCTGAAATAGGGGGAGAATCAGAAAGGTAAAACTGAAAAAAAACCTCATGGGCTGGGATAAAGACAATTTAATAGGTAAAGTAAAAACTGTACATGCAAGCAAAGTAAGACAAGGAATTCTTTCACCACCGTTATGATTCTATTATTGAGAGATACCTCTGCCTGAATTAAGGTGCAAATAACACCATATGCAGAAGTCAATAATATGGATTTTATAACAATAAAATGCAAGGTAGAGAGATAGAAAAGAGAGGAGAGAGAGAAAGGGGGGGAGTGAGAGAGAGAGAGACAGATGAAGCAGAAGATATTCACTACCTGTTGATCCAACAGCATCCTGCTGGTCCTTCTTCACCACCTTCTCAGTGGTAGGGGTCCTGAGGCCATTCAAAACTTCTCACTATTTATACCTTTTAGCAAACAAAGGAATAAATTCTCATTGGCCACAAAGTTCTATTGTTTAAGTGGTTGCCTTGCTTCCAAGGCTAATTAGTCCTCATGCTCAGTCTTTCTCTTCTTTTGAGTCAGTGTGTTTCTTGGGTCAGTGGGCCCTGAGTGGGTGGTTATGATCTCTCCCTTGACAGAACTATGTTTTACCCAGTTGGAGTGGATTTCAGCACAGTGGCTGAGTTTGCTTTCCTTGTGGCCTGTAAATTCTGCATTTTTTATGTCCAATACATTCTTCTCCCCAAGACTTGTTAACCTTCCCCTAGGTCTGAGATAACACCCAGACAATAATACCACCTTTAGTTCCTGCTGTGGTGGCTTAACTTACAGTCCCAGTTCCAGGTATTTATGGAGGCATATTTGGGAGGGCTTTGGTGATCGTTGGTGGTCACAGATTGTCATTGATTGGTGATCTGTCCCACAACTTGGGGTAATCTTTGATGGGTGATAGCCCCACATTAGCTACTATGAAGGAAATCAACTCTACCCCAGCCAAAATCAGCACAAAGTTGTACACACCTTTGGGATTCAGTGTCTGTGTCAATTTTTTCCCCATGAGAATACATTAAAACCTTATTTAATAAGATTTCATATAGATGGCATGATTTCTTCTCTATCCTTAATCACAGCTACTTTACAAGTCAGTTTTTTTAGGTTTGTGACTTAACATTCCTTGTTTTCTTCAGCAATACCTGGCAAGTATAACCTCCCTCTCCACATCAAATGGATAAAAAAGGAGAAAGATCTGCTTGTGCTCCCCTCTCTCCAGTGGAGGTTCATGCTCCACTGCTAACTACTAAAACCTGAATGCACTGATTCCATCAGTGTGGTTCACAGACTGTGAAGAGTGAGACTAGATAATCCTGAAAATGTACATGAATAAATGAAAAGCACACTTCTAAAGGAATGGAAAGTAATTTCAGGCAGACTCAAGATATTTCAATGCTTGTCATCAGAACTTTTTATGAGCAAATCGAACTTGCTTATCCAAGTTTGTTGCCTGCACAACCTTGGAGAAGGCTTTGGCCCACTGTCTCTACAAGATGGTGTGTAAGTCCTCAAGGAAGATAAGTACTTATAAAAACATTTTTAGACATGGAGGTTGAACTACGTTCTCTAATGGCATAGCAAACACTGTCTCCTTTAAATTCTTCTGAGAAAAAGTGTCAGGAACTCAGATCAATTCAGATCTAATTTCTCTTTTCCCATTACCCTGTACCTTCAATTTAAATATGAACAGAAATTACATCTGACCAAAATGTGTATTTTAATTTTAATAAGGTGTTACAAACTTAAAAATCCCTTTAAAAATCAATTTGTAGTTATACTACCCCACTTGTAATTTTGGGAAAAAATGGAAGTCATGACTTTGGTTATGGAACAATCAGTTGGATAGCGCAGTGGGTTGAGAAGGGGTGGAACCAGGCCTCTGCGTTTACCGAAAGTGTCTCTAAGGCTGTCGAGAGATCACTCCAGCCAGCACTGCCTGGTGCTGTACAGAAAAGCCCTTCTCACACCCGAGCCGGTGTAAGGCACAGATTCTCACTCACCCAGAGAGCCGGATAGCCCATGCGTTACCAGAGACAAAGAATCCAGAGGCTCAATCAGCTAGATGTTCCAGATGTTTATTCCAGAGGGTTCCAGGGTGAAAGAGAAAATGAGCCCCAGGTGTCCCTAGATATAGGGATCACCTGGGGTCAGGAGAGAGGAGGCGGGGGGAACACCACAACCAATGGGAGAAGGGATGGATGGAGTCAGGGGTTAGGTTACAGCCGGGGGATTTACATAATTTGGGGAGGGACTTATCGTGTTACTTTGACTGGGATGTTTGCCACCAGTGAAACCCTGCTGTACTGGGACTACTTGGCTCCCCAGCAGTTCCTGAGGTGGTATTATCCACCACCACAGTTGGATACTTTGATTTATGGCATATATAGTGACCCAGCAGAGTAATGTGATTTTTGGTCAAGATTTTGGGAACACATGCACATTCCTGAAAGTAAGTCTGAAGTGTTTTTTTATTCTAAGTAATTTTGATGATAGCAGCAACATTGACATTACCTATTTAAGTTCAACTTGAAACAGACAAAACAAAAATCAAGTAATTTTTTTTTCTAATGAGGTATAGATAAAAGGTGCTACTTTACAAGTTTCTAATTATTGGAAAGAGTGTGATCTGTTATTGTATAAGTAGTGCAAGTAGAATGTATCATGACAAGTAGACTAATTGGAAGACATTGGGTTAAAAAAACAATAAAAGAAACCTGAGATGGTTGCAATTCACAAGAAAGCAATAAAGTTCTGCAGACTCCGCAATTTGAAGAAGAACAACAAGACAAAGGCAATACAAGAATAAGGAGGTGAATTTTATGAGCTGTAATGGCAGAGTATGCACTCACCAAGTGCATACTTGGCACTGGTGAGGCCACACCTCAAATCCTGTGTTCAGTTTTGGGAGCCTCACTACAAGGAACTAAGGTGCTGGAGTGAGTCCAGAGAAGGGCAGTGGAGCTGGGGAAGGGTCTGGAGCACAATTCTGATGAGGAGCAGCTGAGGGTGCTTAGGGATGTTTAGCCTGGAGAAAAGGAGACTCATGGGAGACCTTATCACTCTCTACAAATGCCCAAAAGGAGGTTGTGGTGAGGTGAGTGTTGGTCTCTTCTCCCAGGCAACACAACAGGAAGAGAGGAAACGGCTGCAAGTTGCACTAGGAAAGGTTTGGATGAGATATTATGAAAAAATTCTGTACTGAGAGTGCTCAGGCAGTGGAACAAGCTGCTCAGGGAAGTTGTGGAATCATCATCCTTGGTAGTGTTCGAAAGGTGTGTGAATGTGGCACTTGGGGATATGGTTTAGTAGTGAACCAGGTGGTGCTGGATTAATCGTTTGACTCAATGGTTTCAGAAGTCTTTTCCAGCCTCAGTGATTCTATGCTTCTATGAAAGGATTAGGAGAAGGAAGATTGTGGACATGCTTAGGTGACAACTATATAATATTTGGATAAAAATAAAAACAGAGATGAAGACATGGAGTCCTACACCTATTTTTATTATTCAGAATAATTATAAAAACTTCATATAAATTAGTAAGAAAATATCCCCATTGGCCACATAATTATTATCCATGACTGTCTGAAAGATCCAAGTGACCAAGAAAGGAGTTCATCTAGGCTTTTTTTGTGATTTCTGTCAAGTGGCAGTTCTAAATCATCACAGAAAAGAGACATGGTATGTGTTAAAAATAAGCTGCTCAGGCCATGGAGGCAAATGAGCTTGAATAGGATGGAAGTACAATGATGTCTACATTAACAAGTGATGCAGGTCAGCAGGACTGTATCTGTAGAGAAACAGATGGCACTCAGGAGCTGACATTCATTCCATAAGCATTTAGAAGGATTATTACTTCAGGTGGTCTCTAAACCAAGCCCATGGATTCAATGCCTAGGAGTAGTTAGAGAGCATTAGAGGTACCCCTGGAGTGCATCTTTCATTTTAGATTCATACAAAAGATTCCAGTTTTCATCCCAGAGGCTGCTCTGAAATGTGAATCAAAGCACATTTGAAGGGTTGTTCAGAAGATTGGGTTCAAAACCTTTGTTAGAATTGAACTAAAATGCTAATGGAGATAAACCAAATACATACATATCTCCTCTGGGAAACAGAGCAAAGATTAGTTTGCACTGAGATCTGAACTGTTTTCACTTGTCATAGCAGAAATTTTGCTGGTATAAAACTTCGTAATTTCTGTGAATGTCTGTATGTTTTTTACTTAAAAGGCTGAGATCTTTCTGTCTTAGAGAGAGTAACATTTATACAGCATATATTAAAAGATGGAAGATGATTAAGGGAAAAGAAAGGATGGCTGAAAGGGCTCAACATTTTAAACATCTAAAATTTTAGATAAATACACACTTCTTATATTATATGTGTCCTCTTATTTAGAGAGAAGGATGTTAGGGGTGACTGTGCCAAAGGCTTCACAGAAGTCCAGGAAAAGGACATCTGCATCTCTTCCTTGTTCACTGATGTAGTCACTCCATTGTAGAAGGCCACTGGGTTGGTCAGGCAGGACTTGCCCTTGGTGAAGCCCAAATCAGCTCTGTGTTCTCCATGTGCCCTAGCACAGCTTCAGGGAGGATCTTCCCAGGTTCTTGCTCTTCCCAGGAACAGAGGTGACACTGACAGGTCTGTAGTTCCCAGGGTCTTCCTTTTTACCCTTTTTAAAGATGGGTACAGTGTGTCACTTTTTCCAGTCACCAGGGACCTCACCTGTGTGCTGTGTCTTCTCAAATATCATGGAAAGTGTCTTGGCAGTGACATCAGACAATTCCCTCAGGACTCTGGGATGTATCTCACTTGGTCCCATAGACTGATGTACATTCAGGCTCCTCAGGTGGTCATGAACCTGATCTTTACTTACAGTGGGAATGACTTTGCTCCCCTAGTCCCCATCCTGCTTTACATTCAATAGCAGTGTGGGAAGAGAGGTTGCCATTGAAGATTGAAACAAAAAAAGTCTTCTCCTTAGCATTGTTTATCAGGAATGTGTGTGTGTGTGTAAAATACAGTAATGCTGTGCACTTTTAGAAAATTTTGTGGTTTAAAATGTAAACATGTTTCTTTATAACAAATTGAAGAAATTATTTTACCTATTTTGTACTTACATTATCTGAGTCCTGGAGAGATAAGATAAAGGAAATGGAAAAAATATTACCCTACAATAATAGGGCTTCATGGTGTGCACAGAACATAATTTAATAGTGCTTCTTTTCTGAATGCCTACCAATAGTGCAGCAGTCCACTATCTGTTATCATTATCTATAAACCATATAGTCAGAGGGACTGTATTTTATACAGCAAAATAAGAAGCTAAGGATGAATATAGCAGGATGAGACACAGCAAGGAACAGACGTGATTTGGAAGGGCCTACTGCACCTTCTTAATTCTAAATGTAGTTCAGCATTTGGTATTTACTTCTGCTAGGTTCCTGTTGATTGTGTAAACAGTGCTAACATTACCCACAATGCATTTTGAAGTATGATTTTAGTATTGTAGCTTAGGTGTCTGAAATATCTGAGGACATTAATACATGAATACCAACACTGCCCTTTTGGTGAAAATAGTATTTATATATTTTTTTCCATTACAAGGTATTTTAACTTTAAAAATACTCCTATGCAAAGTGAATTACTCAAATTAGGGTGTGGGTCAAGTTGAATCATGTAAATGGAAAACTACATTAGAGAAAATAAATGTTGGAGGATTGTCATGCAAAACCCAAGAAAAATCTTTTCTGTAAATAAGTCTAAAATGCCTACCTTAGCTCTGAATATCTTAAGCTATTAGATAGCAACTAAAAAATGTATATTCAAATTACCCATTTTAAGAGCTTTTGTCATATCTTTTTCTGCTCTTCATCATTTTATGTCCATGTCATAAGCATTGCAAGCATTTGTTTTTTCTTGAAAGAGTCTACCAGAAACAAAACTAAGTCCTGGACAGAACGGAGGTCTCCTATAGCAAAACAGTTGTGTATATACTATAATGATATAATGCATTTATTGGCAATATTTAATTGTTCAGAAAAGTACTGACATTATTGAGCCACCGCTAGAAAAATTGTATTAATAAAACACCAAACTAATCTGTTTTTTTTCTTGGTTTCTACTATGCTACAAAACCCAGAACATAAAAAATTTAAGAGAAGAAAGACAATGAATTTGCTAATTAAAATAAACCCACTATGCAAATACTTAGAATTCACATTAAGAAACACTTTTGCAAATCCAGAGAGTTCTTGTGGCAGGTTAGCACAAAACCCTGAAAAGACCCTTCTCCCCCTTTCCCAGTCTCACAGTTTCACACAAGTGGCTTCTCTCATTAGATATGCTGCAAGCTTCAGGTCTACCACAGAGCTGGTCCATTAACAAACAGTTTGTTGTTAAATATTTCATTGTTATGAGCTCATACTTAAACTTAAAGAGCAATCTGTGGAAGAATGGAGTGTTAAAGATTTTATTGCCCATAAAACAACAGGAAAGTAACTTTGAAAAAGCTGTAGATTCTGGAAAAGGATGGCTCTCTGTGCATTTTATTGCTTTTAGGTGAATATTTTCTGTTTAGTGTCTCCCAATAGCAATGCACGTGATGACTGTTAAGTATCTTGTGAAAAGAAATAAATTTATTGGAAAATCTGAACATTATTAGTCATCTCCATGTCTTTTGGGGTGGTGTCCCTAAAAATGTGAGCATAACATAACTGAAAATATCTTGTTTATGGATCTTGACTCACCTTTGGATTATTTATCACTCAAGGACTGAAATTCTGCACAGGTAAAATAGCCTACAATGGCCCTTGTGGTGATGCACATGACACAGCACAGCTCTACAGATGGATATGTTGTCCAGGGAGAAGAAATTCGAAAGAGATCATGCAGTTTACTCATTTTGTGTTATTCTTCAGCCTGGAGTGCTGGCTTCAAGCTGGTCTTTCTTAGAGGAAGTTGCTGTTATTCCATCACTTAAACACCTTACTCTTTTGGCAAAACATGGGACATGACCCTGCTGCCTTTTGCAAGATGAACTGAAGGTGTGAATTGCTGCAGTTAATAATTAGGATGGCTTTATTTTACCCTATGTTTGTTTTTCAGCCTCTGTAAAGGTGAAACCTCTTTTTACATTCATCTGCTTCAACTTTGTACATGGACTCAAAAAACAAATCTATCAAACTACTAAATAATAGGTATTAATAAATATATTGTTTGCAATGAGAAGGAAACCTGTCTCAGATAGATATAGTATTCCAAGGAAAAGAAAACAAGGTTACCCCTTGATTTGCAGTGTGTACTGTTATTTTTGGGGTTTTGTTTTTCAAGATGGGAATTTTCTCACCTTGCAAATATGTGGTGTTGTAGCTAGTATTTCCCCTTTTTACTTGAGTGGATACAGTAAAAGATCCAAACTATTCTATTTAAAACGGCAGTATAATTTCACAAGAATTGAAGACCTTTGCAGATTCATTGAGGGGCAACTCAACCAGGGCTTGCATACATGGCACAGTCACTGTGTTGCATTTAAAATCACCAAGTAATGATGCAGGTAGTGCTTGCTCTCAGTGACAGGAAAATTGAATTTATCGTTGAGGCACGTGCATTCATTTTTTTTTCCCAGGCCATTTACACATTAGATACAGAGCTGCAGTCACAGGGACATGATATGGTCTGCCCTTCTAGCAATTAGTGCACTCCATCAGCTCATTCTTATGTTTCTGAGATACAGGCAGAGCAATGATATTGCCTCCCAATTTTCTGAACCATGAACTCAATTGAGGAACATACTGAAAGGATATAAACAATAGCTGAAGATAAAGAATGTTGGCAAGAGATTCAAAAAGGAGTCAGGGATAATGGCAGTACTTCAGACAGAGGTCTATTGATGCCATCTGAGAACTACAGCAAAATGGAAACCAGCTAAAAAAGTCCATAAATAAAACAGGAAATGAATGGACCAAAGCTTATATATTCCTAATTTTTGAATGTGCCTTATATATGACTAGTTTTTGAAGGAATACTCTGAAGATGATTAGTTCCTTTTTCTCTTTTCTTTTTCAAAAAAGGGGTGCCCAGGAATGATGTGGAAAATGATTATATTTCATTTAATATATGATTCTTTCTGCTTTTCTGTCTCTGGAAGGTTTTTGACTGATAGTGAGACCAATACATCTGTACAACATCAATGTGATGAGGTAAAATTGTCCTTCCAGCTCTGTCCACTTTGAAATTGTATCTCGTCCATCAGCACTGCCAAAACCCAGCTACAACCATGCTAAGTCCTTGTCAGAAGATTACTTATTCTAACACAGGCCTATGCATTAGTATGGACCAGTGTACACTTTCTCATCCCTCAGCTGTGTGTACCATAAACTCTTAAATTGCTTGTTTTCCTGATAGCTGCAGCTGTGGGAAATGGCTCTTGCCGATATATAGGATTTTAGAGGATTTTACTAGCTTGTTGAAATGAAACCATAGTTGATATGAACAGCTTTGATATGCAAACAGCGCCTGGAATTAGAAAGACTTAGTGTCTTGCCAAATACATGCATGCTCAGCAGGCTGCTCCTGTGGTGACCATTCACAGGAAGAATATCAGGAGGGTGAATGTGTAGGTAGGGTGATGGAAACACTGGAATGATGAAAATCCCCTTAAGAAGGAGAGAAACTGTCCAATATCCCATTTCTCACATTAAAGAACAATGTGTCTAGCTCGTGATCTGTTTGATTTGCACATTTGGAGTCATCTGTAGCAAAGTGTAGGGGATGTTCCTGGTTTTGACACAAATTTTAAGACAAAAGAAAACAAATGTTGGAAATGTTACAGCCCTTTCTGAAAGTTCTCAGATCAAAGAGAGGATAACATTCAGTGAAGAAGATACTTTGAGTTGACAAGTCAGGCAACCTGTGCCAGAGTCTCACCACCCTCACAGTAAAGAATTTCTTCTTAGTAGCTAATCTAAACCTGACCTCTTTCTGTTTAAAGCCATTTTCCCTTGTCCCAGCACTGCATGCCCTTGTCAAAAGTTCCTATCTAGCTTTCCTGTAGATCTCCTTTAGGTACTGGAGGATGCTCTGAGGTTGACCTGAAGCCTTCTCCAAAATGAGCTGTCCCAATTCTCTCAGTCTGTCTCCACAGCAGAGGTGCTCCAGCCCTCTGATGGTCTTTGTGGTCTCCTCTGGACTCAATCCAGCAGATCCATGTCCTTCTGATGTTGGGGACCCCAGAGCTGAGGCAGCACTGCAGGTGGGGTCTCACCAGAAAGGAGCAGAAGGGCAGAACCCCCCCTGCCCTGCTGCCCGTGCTGCTTTGGATGCAGCCCAGGGCCTGGTTGATTTTCTGGGCTGTGAACACTCATGTTGAGCTTTTCATCAAAGCTCCCCAAAATTCTTCTCAGGGCTGTGCTCAGTCTATTCTCAGAGCAGATAAAATATGGAATGCAAAGAAAGAACTCAGAGAAAGTAACTGCCTGTTCCATTGCTGAATGAGAAATTCCAAAGAGAAACTAAAAGAAAATTACTGTATCTACAGATTAGTAATAGATCAGAATGCTTATTATATAATCATTTAGAGTTCATTAAGTAGCAAGTGTACTGAAAATAAGAATAACAAAATCCTCCCATTGTCATATTTAAAATCCTGTGCTTCTACCTAAGTAGATGTTAAGGAACAGAGAAATTGAGGAAGCATAACTGAGTTGTGTCAATTATGAAAGAAGAATATACAAAGGGATGTAAAGGTGTCCCAGAACTTTAAGCATGAGTGTATCCCAGACAAAAGCAGACAGCTTGCAAATCCTGCAATTTACCAGTACGTTGGTATGGAGAAATCACCAGAGAAAACACAATGGTACTGACATCAGAAGTTTTCTCTGATGAGAAAAAGCAGGTCAAGCTGGGGCAGGAACATAGGAGATGCCATAGCAAATTAAATCAGCAATTCATTTGTTCTGTTATCCTATCTTGGACAGAGAGCAGCTATCAGTGCATCAGAGAACAGAGAAAATATTAAAATGTATAAAATTCTGCAGTCACCATCTCATTGGACATGTTTTTTTTCCTGTATCTCTTGATTAGAGGTTGTCTTGTCATCTTGAAGTTTAATCTTCTTGCTGCTTTCAAGGAAACACTTTAAATATGGTAGCAAATGCTGAATTTTAATCACATCTCTATTTTTACTTACAATTTTGTACAAAAATGCCTATGAAAATAAAAACAGCGGCAGAGCTGGAAGGAAGAGATTGTACCCCAGGCATCAAAGTACTTTTTAATGCTTTCAAGGCTGGCTGAGAAGCAGTAGTAACAAGGTAAGTCCCATTCTTCAGCATGTTGATTTAAATGTGCAAGTTCTGTGTTGGACCAGAAATACCCACAGTTTAATTAAAGCCATGTAAAATAAACAGATCCCCATCTTTGACATGCGGTTTCTGAAAAACAAACAATTTCAGAAGTGGAATTCTAAAAAACACCCGAAACCTTTAAATGAGTCTTAAGCATTTGCCACGATGATTTCTAGACTTAGGAACATTGACTTTTTGCACAGACCTCCTGCCTTTACCTCTCTAGTTTGTTTGTTCTGAGCCTTAGGGGTTTTACCTTACTTAATTCCCCCAAAGATTTAAGCAGGTATTTTTAAGCTCTGGTGACTTTTTCCAAGATGTCACTCATTTGAAATTCACTTGCTTGCCCTCCCTAGTCCTCTTCCCTCCATAGGTAAGATGGTGGTTTTATATTTGTCATGTTCTCAGTCAGAAAACCAGAACACATGTTTGGTTTCTTTTTTTCCCCAGTCCCATGTGCAGTGACATCTCAGCACAGAGTGATTCAGAGATCCCAAGTGAGCACTGACAGAGCTGCTGGTGGAGTCAACACGCCTGGGTCAGCTCGCCCAGTCATCCACCCTGAGGCTGCACTTCAGTGAAGCAGTCTTATTTATTCCAGAGCTGTGCAGCATCTGTATATTGTCCTTGTCTCACCTGAAGAGCCATCCCTGTGCTGGTTCAGGAAACAATGGGGCTGAAACTCTGAAATAAGGAACAAACCAGCATACTCTGGCACAGAATATCATTGTAAAGTGCAGACCTACTAACCTATATTTTCCTGGTGGCCTTGACTTAAATGTACATATCCATCCTGCAGTAGATCTCAGTATATTAGGCACAAATCCAAACATTATCCTGCTAGACTGTGTGAACATCTGGGAGTTAGTGAATCCTAAGGAAAATGACAATGTAGCAAGGATTTTGTTTCTACACTGCCTGAATGATGGTAGGGCCATGTTGCTTTTTTTCACCAAATGTAGGTGATTATTCTTTCAAAAAATCGTTGCATTTGCTCTATAGAGAAGCCATGGTAGATGTAAGAGAATTTGCTGGAATGGATTTTATGATGTACGTTTGTGCTTGAAAATTTCCTAAAAATATTTTCATCTTTTCAGTAAAACTATAAAAGTTCATGCAAATCATGTGAGGAAAAAGATCTGAACATTGTGTTTTTCTTAAAATCATGCAACAAGCCGTGGGAAAATACAAAAAATAAAAAGCAGATTTAGGAAAAGATTCTTCCAATGATGTTTGCCTCTTCTAGTATCCATTTGGATTAGAAGATGCCAAATGGAAATTATAACACTATACAGAGATATACCTTCAATATTCTCCTAAATACACAATCATCAGTCAGAAGTTGAGAAAAGCTTTCCTCTTAAAGCTTTTGAAAATGTACCCATCATCTCAAGGCTTGTGGAAAAATTGGATTTCAGTGTGATTTCAAATGAAGAAGGACTTCACCAATGTCAAGAGACAGAATTTGTCTCAGTCTGTTGATAGATGGAGTGGGAACATGGTGTTTACTAAAGGCTAAAAGCTTTCCTTAGCTCAGAAGTGGACAGGTTTTGTGACTTTTTCTCTGTGTAAGCTTTTATACAGAAGTCTAGAGTCTTATGATTTCCAACCTGAAATTTTCAGAATTGTTCTTGAAGTAATACACAAATAGCATGAACCACTGTAAAGTAGGGGACAAAGACACATTATTTGATTATTTGATTCTCTCAAGTCTGACTTGCAGGCTTTCTGTTTCAAGAACTAAATAATGCCAACATTGGTATATTGTGATTCATTTAAGTGTTTCCATGATTATGGTCTTCTTCTCTTTATGAAGAGGTTGTTAGCAGAATTACAGAATTCTACATCTCCTTAATGATCCTGTTAAGACAGAATTAAAAAATACATGAGACTCATGACTCAGTTTCAGTCTATTCAGTCTATTTACAGTGTTCTGATCATAACTGAGGCTTACAAGTTATATGTACTCCTTCATAAGGTCTTATTGCTGCAGAAGGATCTAAGTTTATATTTAATAAAATAGGCAATGAGCCTACCAATCACTGACTTTTTGCCAATGTTTAATTTAAAATGTA
>NW_028147558.1:0-35466 GCF_008360975.1 Lichenostomus cassidix
TTCTGGTTAGGTTTTGACAATTCTTGGTTTTTAAAGCTGTGTTTCTATGTTTGTGTGTTGTCAGCAATGCATCAAATTTAAGATGTTTTCACTTATGCATTGGCACAACTGAGGTTGGAAGAAATGAAAACATTTTAAATTGGATCTTCCTCTAACAGGATGAAGAATTATAGACTAACACTAGCAGGTAACAAATGGAGATCTTTGAGTTCTTTTTGTTATTCTAAGATAGCAAGTAATATTCTAGACTCAGTGGAAAATTCTTTTCTAGTTTTACATTAATATGTTGAATAGTAGCTTTGCACATCAAAACATTATGGATTTTCTGTCTTATGGAGTCCTGTAGAAAGTTTCTTGATATTCTAAAGTAAGTTTGTTTGAGTTACTGCTTGTGTTTTATACTTGGGTGTGACAGATTTTCAGCCACAAGAAAAAGTGGATGCTGAATTTTTCACACCATGTTAGTCTGATAGGTTTAGAAGACTGATTATTGACATTTGCCTCTCATTATCCTGTTTCTGCTATTGGAACTTTTGCATGCTACCTGAAAATAGCATAAACAAGCTAAAATAATACTGTTCAATGTTTTTTCTTTGAGCCAAACACCATAGATTTTTGCTGTTTATACAGCACAATTTATGAACATAATTTGCATAAAATATATTTTAAAAAGTTGAGTCTGATTTATTATTTTTTAACCGACAAAGTAGCTTTATCTCTCTTTCCACTGAACTTTTTCTTGCTTCATGGAATTGTTCCTTATGACTAAAATAAGCACTTAAAATACTAGGCCACAACCAGATTTTAAGACTTCCCTGGACTTCCAAATTGGAATTATTACTTAATCCAGATTCTTTTTGGCCTGCATTGCTGCTGAATCCTTCGGTGTTTAAGAAATACTTGGAAAGCCCATCTCCCTCCCCCCTCTTAACAAGGCTGCTGTCATAACCAATCGACACTGGTGCTCCCATCAATCTTTCAACTGAAAGAAAAAGAAGTCTCTTGTGACTCCTTTCTGTGCTCACAATAGTGATGGCAGTAAGTTATGAAACTATTGTAGAGCATGTTTCATTCATTCATTATCTTAACACATTTTCTCAAGCCTCCAACTAATTAAATACATTTTACTTCAACAACACAAGATTTTTAATAGTATTAAAAACCCTCGCTTAAGGAACACCTTTGTTCACTGTATAAGAAGTATAAGAAAACATTACTGCAATAGAACTGCTATGGAGCCATACCAAGTGAAGAAGATAAGGCATGTGGAAAAGGACTCTAAGATGAAAAATAATAAGTAAGTTATAAAAATGCTCAGAATATATTCAGTTACTGTAAAATCAAATTGAAGGAACTACTTTTCAGAAATAATATTTAATAGGAATGTTTCACAGATGTATTTTTAGTTTTACTTTATTTGCAAAACATCCTTTTCTTCTAATTTCTTTTACATAAAGAAGGAAACTTACCTTCTGAAGACCATCTAAATGTCCCTAAAAAAAACCCCAACATCAATAAAAAAAACCCAAAACAACAAAAAGCCACAAAACAGAAAAATTGAGCCCAAAAGATAGCACGTTAACATAGCCAACCTCAGGGCGTGAACAAACTTGTTTCACCACACTATGATGCATACAAGACAATTGTGCATTTCCAATATATTTAATAAGCAGGATCTGTACTGATACATAGAACAATTATAAAGCCGATTTTCTGGGAAAAATTAATATGGTTGAATTGATTTGGGGGCTGTGTTATGTGTTTACAGTTTTTTAAAATGAGGACAGTTTAATTTGCCACAGATGTGTAGGGTTTAATTTATAGCCTTAATAGTGATAGAGATGGATATTTATTCTTACTACACCCAGAGACCAGCATCTATAAAGAAAATAACACAAATGATATTACTTATCAGTAGTTAAACTGAAGAAATCATCAGGTAATTTGAAGTACAAATAAAGGCAGTTCCTCAACTAACAAATTTACTGAGAGACAGAGGTTGAAAGGTAAGAATATAATGCATAAAGTATATGTCATATTGAGCCTATTCCTTCTTAATTTTTACGTGCTTCCTTGAAAAAAAAGCATACAAAAAAAGAAACTCTTTCCTCCCCCCCCTCAAATCCCAGTATCCAATTAAATGTTTATTCTCAACTCCCACAATATTAAAAGTATGCCTTTTTAAAACATAAACATATAATACACGAATGAAAGCTCCATCTTGTTGCAAGTCAGTCTGTTGACCTATTTTAAACATAAGGAGTGGGTGTTTCTGTGAGGAAACCTCGGGAAAACATTGCTATATAGCCTTAGGCATGTGTTGTGGTTTAACTCCAGCCGGCAGCTAAGTACCACACTGTTGGGGAAGATGAAATAGGAAGGCCTTACAGATATGATAGCCTTGCAAAAGATGATGAGAATATGGAAAATATGAGCAAGATTGAAATGGAAACAAGATTCGAGTTGTAGAGCACCTAAGAGAACAATGGCATGACCAGGGCAGGTAATCCCCCCTCTTGATAGAACAATGCCCTCTGCCCAGGCAAGTCCAAGGGTCAGAAACATGATCCCATATGGTAATGAGACGATTCTTATAGGCTGTATGTAAATGCTGTAGGACATGTAGTTTGTCTTAGATTGGTTAAAGAAGAGTTGAATATTCAACAGAGAAGACAATTTATTGTATTGTAAACGGCAAATCGCTCTCTTTTAGCTCTCTTCTTTCTGCTCTCTCTCTCTCTCTCTCCCCTTTCTGCTGGCCTGCTTGGAGTCGCGTCTTGCGACTCAGCAGGCCTCTCACCCCCACTCTATTTCGCAATAAACCTTCATGTTCTAAAACTCATCTTTAGAGATCTTGTCCCTATTTTTACCCCCATAACTAAACCCCACGGAGTCAATTCTTACACCACACAGACACTTGCTCACTTCCCCCACTCCGTGGAATGGGGAGGGGAATCAGAAAAAAAAGTAAAACTTGTGGGTTAAGAACAGTTTAATAATTAAAGCAAAGTGATTTGCAACTTCCTCCTCCTGAAAATGCAGTTGAGACATAGACATAATTGAGGTTCCCCATCTGCAGTTACTTCTTGAGACTAGCTATAAAATGGCAAAGAAGTCATGTTACTCAAGCCAGAAAAACATGAGCCAGAAAGAAGTAAATCTCCTGTGATCGTTCCTCCCAAATGCATCTTTCTATGCTGTGATATTCACACTTGGACAATAGACTTCCCAGCCTTATAGAGAATAAAAGCAAATAATTTTGTGTATAAACCCTTGAGCACTATATCACAGTTGTTTTATATACCACCCCTTATGGTATATATACCAGATGAACTAAAGATGCAGACAATAGCAGAGGGATTCAAAGAAAAGCTAAGGCATTCAGAATAATGTTAATCAGTGGCACAAAACCAAAGCCTTTTTAATCTGTAACTCTGTTATGAATATAATTTGACTTGGCAAATCAAAGCAGACACTTTAAGCTTAAAGGCAGCCATTGATACAGAGAGCTTTAAACTAGACTTAGCAGGGGAAGGGGATGTGGTTTTGAGCAACAGAGAAGAGCCAGGGGCTGTTGATGTATTAGGAACCAGCAGAGAAACATCTGTGAAACACCCCAAAGTAATTGGGTTGTGTTCCTCTAAAAAGGTCACAAGGTAGGTAGCCTAGCTGAAGTGCCTCTGTACCACTGCATGCAGCATGGGTAACCAAAATAGCAATGAACAGGTTGAGAGCTTATGAGTAAAAATTGGGGGCCAAGCCAACAAAAGAAACCTTGTGGCTGGTGTTTACTACAGGCCACCCGATTAAGGGGAGCCTGTTGATGAAGCGTTCTTACTTCAACTACATGAAGCATCGCAAATGCAGGCTCTGATCCTGCTGGGAGACTTCAGTCACCCTGACATCTGCTGGAAAAGCAGCATAGCAAGCTGTAAGTGCTCCAGGAGACTTTTGGAGTGCGCAGAGGACAATTTCTTAATCAAGGTCTCTCCAATGGATGTGAAGAATAACAAGAAGGGCTTCTACAGCTACACTGGCTAGAAAAGGAAGACAAAAGAAATTTTACCCCCCGATAAATAGGACAAGGGATCTGGTGACAGCTGACATAGAGAAGGCAGAGGTACTCAACAAATTTTTTGCCTGTTTTCAATGAAAATCTTTCTTCCCACATCTCTCAAGTCCCCAAATCCCTGAATTTAGGACCTGCCATTCCTAAACCCATGCTGACTGGGACTGATCACCTGGTTGTCCAGTACGTGACGCGTGATGGCACTCAAGATGATCTGCTCCATAATGTTTCCTGGCACGGAGGTCAGGCTGAAAGGCATCTAGTTCCCTGGATTTGCCTTCCAGCATTCCTCCCAAGTTGCCTGCCCCTTTTTCCAGAGGTGATACACTCTCTTTTTTTTCCCCAAGTTCTAGCCAAAGCTCTCTGTTCAGCCAGGCCAGTCATCTTCCCTGCTGGCTCATCTTTCAGCACGTGGGGACAGCCTGCTCCTGCGCCTTTAGGATTTCCTTCTTGAAGAATGTCCAGCCTTCCTGGACTCCTTTGCCCTTCAGAACTGCCTCCCAAAGGACTTTGTCACCCGGTCTCCTAAACAGGCCAAAGTCTGCCCTCTGGAAGTCCAAGGTGGCAGTTCTGCTGTCATTCCTCCTTCCTTCTCCAGTAATGGAAAACTATATCATTTCTTGTTCACTATGCCCAAGACGGCCTACAACCATCACATCACCCACCAGTCGTTTTCTGTTCACAAACAGCAGGTCCAGCAGGGCACCTTCCCGAGTTGGCTCACTCACCAGCTGTGTCAGGAAGTTCTCTTGCACACACTCCAGGAACAGGGATCAGCCCACCACACCCCTTTTTGGCATCCAACACGGGGCACAAGTTAACAACAGTTTTAATCTGAGCATGCTATAGCTGTTGTAGTTGTTAATTGGCAGGGTTTTATGCTGGTCACAGAGCTTGTTCACTCTATTGTACAACAGCATTTAGGGCTTGTTAGTGGCTGCTTCCAACTCTTGCTATTTGCTGTACTGCTTATCTCTCTATTTTGCTGTGCCTGGGAACATTTTGATAAAAGCAATGTACTTGGGCTGGCATTGATGTAATTCCTGTGCTGGGTGAGCTACCTTGTGGGAAGAATGAGGGATTACATCTCCCTTTTCTCTGGGATTGAGGCAGCTGGCTTCGTTGCATGGGCTCCAGAGGTTCTTGTACATCCTTGTGTAAGCTGTTTGATTCTGTTATCTAACAAACATCATTGGCTTTTTGTCGAGTATGTAGGACCTGGTTTCATCCTGGCATAAGAGGAAACAACTTGTCAGTGAGGCCACAGAGAAACATAGAATAGTTTGGATTTGAAGGGACCTTTAAAGGTCATCTAGTTCAAACCCCCCTGCAATGGAGGTTGACATGCCCTGAGGCGGTAGGATGTGTGGGAGGATTTAGGCAGATGCCTAAGGTGGTTATCACCTCTGATAGCCTGGGGTTTTATGCCTGGACAGGCATGCAATCCCATTGAATTGATGTGCTACTTGACAGAAGGGTGCCTTGCCTACCCCAATGAGACTCAGCAGTATTGGGGCATGACCTGTGCTTATTGAGCCTCTGTTCAGCACCATTAGAGGAGCAGAGGAAGGAGGGCCTCTACATCTGAGGACACAGTGGCTGAGACAAGGACCCAAACCCCAACTACAGTAATCACCCCCGTAGTCAAAAAGAAACACTGGATGTGCAAGTTGACAGGTCCATACCATTGATCAGTAAGGGAGGAGGAGGAGGAGGAGGAGGAGGAAGGGCCTGATCAAGAAGCTGGTTCTTTGACAAAGAAACAGGAGGAGGAAGTGGCAGACTTCACCCAAGAGGCAGAAACCACATGGTCCCTAACCCTGAGTAAGTGAACTTCAAGATCTGTGGAAAGATTACAGGCTTCAGCCAGGCAAGTGAATTGCCTGATTGCTCTGATGCAGGGATATTGGGGGCCAACAGTCAGGAATTAGAGGGTAAGGAAGCCCAGCAGCTGGTATCCTTATCTTGGGACTGGCAAATTGACAAAGAGATCGGAAGAGAGGCAACAATTCTCAGTGTCTGGAGGTGACTCCTATTGAGTGTGAAGGTGAGATATCCCCTCAAGGATGATCTTGTAAATTACCGAGGGAAGTGGACTATTACTGAGGAAGACATCTAGTATTTGAGAGAATTAATGGTGGTGAAAGTCATCTACAGTGACCTGGACAGCAACCAGGTCTCCAAAGATCTGAATAACATCCAGTGTACATGGGCCATGTGGAGGAGGTTTGTCTGGAATGCACTAGTGTTGTACTCCTACACCCTGCCAATGATGAACTGGCCAGACTTCAATATGTCAACTGTGGAGAGATTGTCCCACCAGCTCCAGCATTCCAAAGAGAATCTCTCATCCTCCTCATCTCTGTGGGCCAGCGTCTTGGCTGTCAGGGGTGCCTCACGGAGCCAGCCTCTCTCAGCCAGACATAAAGGGAACCCCAGGATCATCTTATGTGACCAGAGGGAGGACATGAGGAAGTGGGATGGTGAGCCCACCTCAAAACTAGAAGCCCACATATGTGACTTGCAGAGGAGGACAGCTGCTAAGAAGAGGCCATGTGAGAAGGCTTTTGTTCCAGGTGCTGTTGAGATGGTAGAAGGCAACTGGCAACCAGCAATCCCCCAGATGCAGAAGAAGGGCTGAGTGCACCTCTCCTCTTGATTTTGGTGAAAGGGCTTCTTGTCTGACACCACAGGGGTCGGATAGTGAATACTCCAACGAGGAATAGAGGGTCCCTGCCTTCAGCCAGGCAGTGGAAAGGGATGACTGAGTGTACTGGACCGTACGGGTTCCATGGCCTGGCACATCAGACCCCAGGGAGTATAAGGTGGACACTAGTGCACAGTGTACCCCAATGTCATTGGGGTACAAGGGGGTGGAACACATCTGGATTTCTGGACTGGCGGGGGGGTCCCAATTGTCATCTATGTTGGAGGCTGAGGCGAGCCTAACGGAACAAGTGGTGAAAGTACCCCATTGTGACTGGCCCGGGGGCTCTGTGCATCCTTGGCATAAACTACCTTAGGAGAGGGTACTACAAGGACACAAAAGGATACCAGTGGGCCTTTGTTGTAGCTGCTTTGGATACAGAGAAGACTAAACAACTGTCTACCTTGCCCAGACGTTCAGAGGATCCCTCTCTTGTGGGGTTGCTGTCAGTCAAAGAACAGCAGATGCCAATTGCTACTATGACAGTGCACCGGCAGCAATATTGCATCATCCGAGACTCCCTGTTTCCCATCCATGAGTTGATTTGTCAACTGGAGAGCAAATGGGTGATCAGAAAGATTTGCTTGCCTTTTGGTAGTCCCAAACGGCCAGTGCAAAACTCTGACAGAGGGTGCAGGTTAACAGTGGACTATTGTGACCTGAACAAAGTCATGCTGCCATTGAGGGACATGCTAGAACTCTTATATGAACTGGAGTTGAAGGCAGCCAAGTGGTATGCCACAACTGACATTGTCAATGTGTTTTTCTTGATCCCTTTGGCAGCAGAATGCAGGCCACAGTTTGCTTTCACATGGAGGAGTGTCCAGTACACCTGGAATCAAGTGCCCCGGGGGTGGAAGCACAGCCCTACCATTTGTCGCAGACTGATCCAGACTGCACCAGAACAGGGTGAAGCTCCTGAGTACCTGCAATACATTGATGACATCACTGTGTGGGGCAACACAGCAAAGGAAGTGTTTGAGAAAGGGAAAAGAATAATCCAGATTCTTCCAAAAGCTGGTTTTGCCATAAGACAAAGCAAGGTCAAGGGACCTGCACAAGACATCCAGTTTTGGAGAATAAAATGGCAAGACGTAAGTTTTCACAGACCCAAGAGGTGTGATCAATAAGATTCAGTTCAAAAGTTGTTGGTACAGAAGCACAGCTCCTCTTGGCACTGTGATTGCCTGTGCTACATTGGATGTTCAAAGGAAACGCCTGCTCTACACATCACGCAACTGATGCTACATGGAGTAAGTGGGGAGCATTAATCATGCAATGGGCTCAAATGGGGAATCCCAACCACCCAGGAACCCTGGAAGGGATTGTGGACTGGCCAGAAGGCAGAGATTTTGGAGCATCACCTGATGAGGTGGCTTGTGCCCAAGAGGCGCCAACATATAATGAGCTATCAGAAGGTGAAAGGCAATATGCTCTGTTTTCCGACAGATCCTGTTGTGTCGTAGGAAACCATTGGAAGTGGAAAGCAATGACACATCAAGTTGTTGAAGCCTCCAAAGGAGAAGGCAAATTTAGTCAGTTTGCAGAAGTGAAAGCCATCCAGCTGGCCCTACAGATTGCTGAAAGAGAACAGATTGCTGAATGAGAACAGTGGCCAGTACTGTATGCAGACTCATGGATGGTGGCAAATGCCCGGTGGGAGTGGCTACAGCAATGGAAACAGATCAACTGGCCGTGTGGAGGTAAACCCATCTGGGCTGCTGTATTGTGTCAAGACATTGCTGCCCGGGTAGAAAAACTTGCTGTAAAGGCACATCACGTAGTTGCTCACACGCCCAAGAACCATGTCCCTGAAGAACATCAAAACAACAAGCAGGTAGACCAGGCTAACAGAATTGGAGTGGCTCAGGTGGACCTGGACTGGGAAAGTAAGGGTGATCGATTCATAGCTTGGAGGCCCCATGACACATCAGGGCATCTAGGGAGAGATGCAACGTACAGATGAGCTTGTGATCGAGGGGTGGAGCTGACTATTGAGGCCATCACACAGGTCACCCATGAATGCAAAATGCACTGCAATGAAGCGAGCCACACAACTAAAGTGTCCCTGGAATAGTGGGTGGTGGCTGGGATATTGATATGGCGAGGCCTGGTATATTGACTATATTGCCACAAACTTGTCAAGGCAAGTGCTGCATGGAATCAACTTACTGGGTAGCTAGAAACATACCCTGTAAACCCTGTCACCACTTGAAACACCATCCTGGGTCATGAAAGGCCAGTTCTGTGGCAACAGGACACCCCAGAAAGAATCGAGTCAGACAATGGGACTCATTTCTGAAACAACTTCATAGACTCCTGGGCCAAGAGCATATCACATCCCCTATCACCCACAAACCTCCAGAAAGATGTTGAGGGCACTGGGCGCTGGGAAATAGAAACACTGGGATGTAAAATTTGCAGAAGCCACTTGGCTGGTTAACACCAGAAGGTCTCATAACTGACCTGGTCCTGCCCAAACACAGCTTCATTAAGATTTAAAGAATAACACAAGTTGGAAAACAATCAGTACTTGAAGGGCTCTATTTTGTTATAGGAGAGAAAAGCTACAAGAAGGTGTGGTTTCCTGAAGTACACACACTACGCTAAAGTTAATGTTACAAGGGGCTCATAACCAGTAAGGCTACATTCTCATAGCCAGCTACTGCAAGGAAACAGCTATATCCACAACATAGTACCACTTTCTCCAGCATACCCTTCCCTCTGCAATTAAGATAACACTTTCTGGCCTGTTCCAACTTTCCAAGTTGTACTAAAGAAATGTCAGCTATAGAAAATTCAGGATATAACCCCAGGTCTATAAATGAACAGACAAGGACAATCTGTGCACATTCAAAGGAAATTAATACAATAGACACTTTAAATCCTTACTGAACACAGTATTACTTATTAAAAAAGTTCTTCTTCCCAGTAGTCAGCTCCTACATCATCAGAAATCATGAAAGCATTACTGAAATGAGTCACAGATAATCCCTTGGACAAATTAAGTATTCAACCTAAAAAAAAAAGGCAATTTTCATCAAAATAAGTACTGCAATTTGTCTCTGAAATGAAGCTTCAGGAAATGGGTGAAGAGCAAGTCCCCCAATAAGCTTGATAGGACATTCAATCCAACAACAGTTTATATAGCAGATTGAGAAAAGCTTTGCTCAAGACAACTCCCCTAAATGGGGGTGGCTAGGCAATGCATTAATCTAAAATATATACATTTGGTAAACAATCGTAAATAATATTTTTAAGAACATTTGTCATCAGTACATAATTTACATTTGTGAAGTTGACAGGCAAATAACTAGTCAAGCTTTACTTCATATGTCATTAATGACTCTCTAAAGGGATATTAGAATATGTACTGAAGCAAGAATAACTTGCTTTAGAGCAGGAATAACAGATTTTTTTCATTCCACTAGCTCTTCTAACTCCAGTAATGTAGAAAACAGTCAGGTTCCCTTAGTAAAATTCACTTCCATTTTTTCTTCCTGTTTAGCATACTTCTAAAACCTAGGGCCTCATTAACATCTTTTGATTGATGCACCACCAATAAACAGCCATACTTGGTGCATCTGTCATCACTCTTTCAGTATACTGCGCATCTACAAGTACAAGAAAAAGATGACATCTTCCAAACACATAGAAATTCCTAGCCTCTACAAAGCATGCAATGATTTTGTTATTTAGTTGCTCCTTAGGGAGCGCAGCAGCCCAGAGCACTGCAAACAGAGATGCAGCCACTAGCAGGGGCAGTTTGTGGTTCAGGGCACCCGGAACACTGCAGGGGCTGCTCTCAGTTTGCACAGCAGGTTGCACACAGAAAGGCTGACTCCTGATTAGGGAGAATCCGCCTCACAGAGAGCAGCAGATAGCGACGTGGTAGTTGTTGCAGCAGTTATTAGCACGACTGTGGTACAGAGAGGACAGGCACTTATGCTGAGGACTGCGTGAGGCTGCTTGGAGATTGTACAGCGATGGTCTCAACATGAAGCAGGGCACACTCCCCAGCACTGACTGGTGATAATGCCCTTGGCACACTGGAGACCATGATCCAAACAGTTGGGGTAGGGTGGGAGGATGGCATTTCCCAGGTCTTGGGCCGCAGAGAGTGCCTGAGGCCTCTCCGTGGGACTGTGGGCAGGGGTGGCATCTCCTGTGAGAGATGTGCTCTGGTCAAGGTGTTGAGTCACCAGGATGAAGGAGATGCAGGAAGAAGTGAGCAGGCTGCAAATCATCAGGGAGGACTATGAGCAGATTGACAGGGTCTTTGCAGAAACTCTGCAGAGACAACGGCCTGAGTCACACACTGCAAGGAAGGAAGGACAGCTAAAGACCATGGTCAAACAGGGAGCTGAGGGTGGCTGTCAAGATGGAGAAGGCTGGAAGCTTGTGACTTCTGGACAAATGGAAGAAAGGCTCCTGCTCCACCTGCAGACCTGCAACTGCCCTGGGTATAGTGTCCTGGGCACCGATGAGGACAAACAAGACCCTTCAGGGTATGGCATCGGAGCCAACTGAGCCCAAGCCTTGTGTCTGCACAAAGGGAAAAAGGAAAGTGACAGTGATTAGAGACCTCTTCCTGTGGGGGACAGAGACACCTATCTGCTGACCCAAGCTGATGTCTCTGGAGGATTTTTTGCTTGCCAGGATCCATGATGTTGCAGAAGGACTGCCAAGGCTTGTCTGACTCTCAGACTATTACCCCTTCCTGCACTTCCATGTGGGCACCAGTGTTACTGCCAGGGGTAACCTGGAGTATTTCACAAGTAACTACAGAACTCTGGGGGTGAGGGTGAAGGGCATGGGAACCCAGGTGGTATTCTCAATACTGACAGTGAGGAGGAAAGGCTCAGATAGAAGTGGACTCATCTAGTAGGTCAAGACCTTGCTGTCCCTTCTCTAGAAGCCAGCTTTCCACAATTCCCCTGTTTTCTTTATGCGTTTGTGCAAGCCAAAGCTGATTCACTGTCTGTGATAATGATTTTTTCAAACATTGCAAAGCACAAGGTAGAATAACAGCTATGCCAACAAAAATAAGTAGAGCCACTAATCCTATTTGCATGATATAGCGAAGGCATCTTGTTATACTTTAATTACCTCAAGAAATCCCAAATAGGCCATTGTTGTCTTGCACAGTTATCTTTGTAATATGGTTTTTAAGCTATTGCAGCTGTTTATGTATGGACTCACCATGATTGCTGAGGTTAAAGCAATACATGCCTTTAAATTCATCACAGCCATGCTTTGAGCTAATAAGAGAAAATCTATTGCAGCTCTGTTTTGAAGGGTAGAAAAGGGATTGTATGGTGACGAAAGAGAGAGACAAATTATGTTTTGCCCTGTCAAGTTGGCTAGAGTAACCCACAAATTTGTTTTGTGCTGCACTGGAATCTATGCTACAACAACAGAGATTAGGCAAGCTAAGGTTGATGAATTCACATAATGACCTTAACAACACATCTAAAATCATCAGTACAGTAACAATAACTGTTCTAAAAAGCGAAATTACATTTTTCTATACATAAAATTTTAGCATAAATATTGCATTGTCTAATTGCTTGAGGGGTTATTCTCCCCCCGTTTTGTTTTTGGCAAGACATGTTTCTTTCTATAAAAAGATGAAAATGACACAAAGGTGTAACAATACATGGAATGAAACAATAAGCTTATTTAAGAAAATACATCCTCAATTGTTTAACTACTCTGCTATCTCCCAGGGACTGCAATTGCTGGGAACCTCATTCCACAGGCAGGGCTTGGAGAACCTTTCCCGGGCAAGGATTCCAAGTTTACCTGGAAGAGGGTTCAGCTTTCACAAGTCCAAATCAGCGAGTCAAGGTGACTCGATCACATTTTTGGTGCAGAAACACCTGGGTTTGGTGGCATATTTCCCAACCAGTCAGGACTAAGGCTTGGCCAGAGCCCCAGGCCTTAACTGGGAGGGTTTTCTTAGAGCATCTTATAAACAAGCTTTGATTAATACCAATAAGGAGAGTGTTTTATCATGTTACCACCCTGGTAGATAATCATATAAGGTGAGGTGAAACACTTGAAAACAGTGGACCCTATCATCTGACTTTAACTAAGGAAGATGAAACTGCAAGGCTTTTGTGAACAATAATATAAACTAACAATTTTAAAACTTAAAATTAATATCACTGAAAATGAATAAAGCTTGATCTTAATAAATTTGATTTAAAACTAACAAATAGAACTTAACTATAATGAAATTCAAAGTTGATATCACTTTAAGAACTTAACTCTAACAGAATTTAAAACTTATTAAAATTTTTATCTAATAATACTTAATTTTAACAGAATTTATATTTAACCAAAGGCATTTAACAGGTAACTTAACTATTCAGTAGAACTTTGCTCTTAGGTTTCATTCACACATCAAAACTCTCAAAATCAAAAACTACACTTTCAGCAGTTACAGGTTTCATCTACACATTAAAACACTCAAAAGCAAACAACACTTTTAGCAGGCCTGCAATATTCACACATACACACAAACACTATCTTAAGCAACACTTAAGAGGCTTAACTATAATTGAATTCAAACTTAATAGGATTTAAAATTAATGGAACTTAAAACAACAAATATTGAGTAACAGTTGAACTTGGTGTTAATTGAATTTAAGCTTAATGAAATGTCAAATAACAGACAACATAATATACCTGTAATAAAATCTAAATTCATTTAACTTTAATAGTGTTTGAACTTAACAAAATTTAAAATTTAATATAATTTGTGGTGCTTTTATTCTCTTGACTCTGCTTAGCTTTTGTCTTAGGTAAGCTTATCAAGGTATTACTTGGGCTTAATTTTAATGGCACTCAACAGGTAGCCCAAATTATCCAGTATAGTTTCACTTATAGGCCTGGTCCACAAATTTAAAAATGCTTTAGAAGCCAAACGACATTTATAGTATGTTTGTCACAGCACTGTCACACCCACACACACAGACACACTCACACACACATAAACACTGTCCCAAACAACACTTATAAATAAAAATATTTCTTTAAATTTAGTGTGGTAGTTACTTTGTGACGTAGTTTTGGATGTTTCTGCAAATAACTTACATGGGGTAAAGCTTAGGGTGAGTTTTACACAGTTAATTGCATTTAATAATTTTTGTAAATCATTTGATGTTTTGATATAAGGATTTAAGGGTAATGGCTCTAGCTTTATATTTTGTTTAGTTAATATTCACTTTATTTTAAAAAGGGTTTACTGAATTTGTTTAAAACACTGAGTTGGTTTAAAAGCTAAGATATTATACACATAATGATAAATGATGCTTTGAGGAAATAGTTCAAAAATTAACTTTGTTAAAATATACTTAGGATAAACACTTTTCAAATTGCTTTAGCAAGGAATTTTAGCTTTTCTTTAAGGTTTTAGTAACTAAGGTTCATCATGACAATTATGTTGTTACAATGGTTTCTCATTAGTAAAAGCTGGAAACAAGTTTAAATCATAACTTAGTTGCACCAATTAACAGGGTACTTTAAAATACAGTTATGAATTGATTTTTGGAGCTTTGAAAAGAATCTTTCGTGGCACAGCTAGTGTTTGCTTGCATCACTCGCAGCGGGGCAGTCCCAGTCTCGGTGTTGGTGATGGTTCCAGTGAGCAGGAGGCGGTGAAAGGGGCGTGGACAGCCAGCGGCACCGCCCATCGGGGTGCCTTCTGCGACTTCCGCCTTCTGCTTCAGTTGACAGGAAACCGAGGTTGGAGTAACTTCCGTTTCGCTCTCGGGTTGCAGAGTTTGCATGGCGCGCGGCGGGGCTGTTCCTGGGCGGCGCGGCCGCTCCGAGCTCTCTCTGCTATTACGGTGCGTTTCGGCTTTGCGGGTGGTGGCTCTGATCTGGCAGAAACTGTTGTTCTTTTTCCGCGGTTTGTTTGTGCGGCAATGGAGCGATAGAGGGCTACGATTCTCCCTCCCCCTGGTGGGGGGGGGTGCCGTGGCTGACGGAGTTTTTTGCATGTTAAAAACAGTTTTTTACTGCCACATCGATAACACCGGGGTGATTTCTGGCTACTTTGGCTTCTTACCCGCGATATTTGAGCTCTCTCCAGCATCGCACCCAGTTGTTCTGGCAAAAATTCAACGCTGACTCTCTCACACAAAGCAGCTAAGATGTTCCTCGCTGCAAAGCTGCCAAGCTCCACGATACACCGAGACAGGAATAGGTCCCTCATCCAATCGAGTAACTTTGTATTCTCGGCTCCCGGCAGCGGCACGGCGCGCCCTTCCCCCGCCGGCGCTGGCAGCGAGGGAGAGCCACGCTTCCCCCTCCCTCCTGGCGGGGGGGGCTTCCCCGGCTGCTGCGCCACGGCTGCTGAAGTTAATAGCTGCATGTTAAAAGCAGCACGGCAACTCTCAAGTTTCTCTCCGCTCTCGGCAACCGCAATTTTCTGTGCTGCCAGCCTTGCCAGTTCCAGCTCTGCAGGATGTTGTAAGCAAGCTAGGACTTTACTCCATGGTTTGCCAAGCTTTTTTGCAATTTTATCACCCTCCAGAAGTAAACCAGCTCCATAATTTAGCCACTCTTTTAGGTTGAATACTGTAATAGGATTTGTAAGAAATCCATAGGCTTGTCCCACCACGATTAAAACAGCAAACTGTGATAGGATGCTTTTACTAAGTCCATGCTTTTCTAAAAAGCATAATGATATCTCTAGAGCAGCTTGCCTCTCCATCCCGATTTACGGAACTGCGCACTTACTTTCACCCCTCGAGGTTACCGGCTGCTTCTCCTCTCTGGTGCGAGATTTTCACCTCACAAGTCCGGCAGTGTCCAGATCCCGTTCTGATAACGGTCGTCTTATCAGTGCGCCCCACTGCTTCGACCCTCCGGGGTGATCGGAGCCAGGTGCCTGGATTCTCGGCCGTAGTCGCGCTGTTCCCCAAAGGTCCAGCCAGACGGGGAGCAGGACCCTTGTGCGTATCACGTCGGGGGTCACCATTTGCCGAGACACGGAGGCTTGACAATCCAATATGGATTTACTACAAGCTTCAGTTTATTGATTTACAGTTTACAGTTTTATAATGTAGTTAACTAGATCATGCATATTCTGTAATCATACAATACTATTGGTTATATACTTCCACGCCCTAAGTTTGGCTACTTGCCTTAACATGTATCTATGTTTATCTATAATGCCTGATTTCAGCATTCTTGCTACCAATTAACGCATTCTCGACGGCTCCTACAACCTCCATGTTGTAGAAAGTCATGGTGACCTTAGATCGCTGATTGGACGAAGGTATCTAATTAATAGTTGGCTGAATATGGCTATTGTTAAGAAGCGGCTTGTTAAGAAGGAATCTATCTACATCTGCGTGTCCCTTCTCTAGAAGCCAGCTTTCCACAGGATCCCACGGGAAATTGCCCTGGAGGGCAAGGGTGCCTGGGAGAGCAGGTTGATCTTCAAGGACAAACTCCTCAGAGCACAAGAACGGTCCATTTGCAATGTACAGGAAGTCAAGCAAGTGTGGCAGAAATCCAGCATGGATGAACAAGAAACTCCTGACTGCGCTCAGACACAAAAAAAACCCCAAAAAACAACAACAACAACAACAAAAAAAACCAGTACACAGGATGTAGAAGCAGGGGCATGCAACTTGGGAAGAATATAAAGACACTGCGTGCGCAAGTAGAAATGCAGTCAGGAAAGCCAAAGCTCAGCTGGAGTTTAACCCAGCAAGTGAGGTGAAGTGCAACAAGAAAGGTTTTCTAAGTACATGAGTAGCAAAATGAAGACTAAGGTGAGCGTGAGCTCATTGTTCAATGGGGCAGGGAACCTTGTGACAAGCAATAGGGAAAAGGCTGAGGTACTCGGTGCCTTTTTTTGCCTCAGTTTTCACTGGTAAGGTCTTCCCTCAGGCTTCCCAGGTCCCTGAGCATCCTAGCAGAGTCTGGGGGAGTGAAGCAGTAGGCACGGTAGAGGAAGAAAGAGCTAGGAACAACTTAACCCACTTGGACATACACAAGCTCATGGGATCAGATGGCATGCATGGGCTCGGAGTTGTGATCGGTGGTGCAAAGTCCAGCTGGGGCCCAGTAACTAGTGGGGTCCCTCAGGGATCAGTACTAGAACCAATACTGTTTAATGTCTTCATTAACAACCTGGATGAGGAGACAAAGTATACTCTTGGGAAATCTGCAGATGACACCAAAATTGGCGGGGGAGCAGTCCACATGCTGGAGGGCAGGGCTGACTTTCAGAGGGAATCTGGACAGTCTGGAAAAACGGGATGACAGGAACCTCATGAAGTTCAACAAAAACAAATGCCAAATCCTGCACCTGGGCTGGACTAACCCTGTGCAACAGTACAGGCTGGAGGCTGACTGCATAGGAAGCAGCTCTGCTTCACTGAGGTGAGTTTTACCAGACTTTATCTCCTTGGATTCTCCTTCTTGAAGATAGGTGTGATGTTTGCCTCTTTCCAGTCATCAGGAACCTTCAGGGTCATCTCGTCTGGTTCCATGGACTTGTGTATGTCCAGTTGGCTGAAGCACTCCCTAACTCAGTCTTCCTCTACAGTGAGTAATACTTCCTTGCCCCAGAGTCTGCCACTAGGTTCAGGAATCTGGGAGACCTGAGGGCCAACCTTACCTGTAAAAAACTGAGACAAGGAAGGCACCGAGTTCCTTAGTCTTTTTGATGTCCTTAGCTATTAGATTTCATGCTCCAGTGAGTAGTGGGCACATGTTTTCCTTAGCCTTTCTTTTGCTGATGCTGTACTTATAATAGCCCTTCTTGTTGCCATTCACATTTCTTGCTAGTTTCAACTGCAGCCAAGCTTCGGCTAAACTCAACCCTTGCATACATCTCCATATTCCTCCTGGGGAGCCATTCCCTGCTCCCACCTTCTGCGTACTTCCTTTTTGTCTTTGAGCTTAGTCAGGAATCCCCTGTTCATCTATGCCAGCCTTCTGCCATGCTTGCTCGGCTTCCTGCATGTCTGAGTGGATTATTCTTGTGCTTTGAGGAAGTTGTATTTTTGAGGATCAACCAGCCCTCCTGAGCTCTTTGCCCTTTAGTACAGTCTCTCATAGTATCCTGCCAAGCAAGTCCTTTAACAAGCCAAAATCTGCTCTCCTGAAGTCCAGAGATGTAATTTTGTGATGTGTCTCGCTCACTCACTTCTTTCAGGATCTTCAGCTTCATCCTCATCATGGCTGTTGCCATGGGTGCCATTGACTTTTATGTCCCCAACCTGTTCTTTGTTTGTGGGTGACAGGTTGTCAAGGTTTGGCCCTGACTAAACGCTAGGCACCTCGACTCTCTCTTGCTACAGAAAAAAAACTATAAAAATACACACTAATTTCATGAGTTAAATGAGATAGGACACTGGTTGGTAGGAGGACGCACAGAAAAAGAAAAAGGGCAAACAGGCTCCATCTTTCAGTTGCAGAAAGTGATTTAATTACTTAACAGAGTTGGAGGATAAATGCAAGGCAAAAATAAACTTTCCATACAGTTTTTGTTCACTCCCCCCCTCCCTCTTACAAACTTATAGTATTCACCCCCTTTCTTCCTTTATAATCAACAAGCCCGGGTAGGAAGGCAGGGTGTGGGGTCTTTTCTCAGTCTACAGAGCAGATTCTTAAATCTATTCATCACCACAATTCTTCTACTACAAATACTCTTTATCTCTACTTGTTTCTCTCTTTCTCTTCAGACAGTTTTTCTGCTCTCACCCCCACCCTCTTAAGAAGCAGTCTTTGCACTCACCCTCCTTCCCTCTTTCCAAACTAGCAACACAGACAGGGGCAGGGTGAGAGGGGTTCTCTGGTCAGCCCAATCAGGGAGAGGGGTTCTCTACTTAGCTACGGGGTCTTTCCCACGAGAGACAGTCCTCTGGGAACTTCTTTGGCGTGGGTCCAATCTCACGAGCAACATCCCGCCTGAATTCTGCTGATTTGTCAGTCCTCTTGTCTATAAAGTGAAGACTCTCCCGAGCCAAGGCCACGCTGCTTTCATCCCAGGAGCAAGGCCTTTCTTTCCTTTGCAAGGCCTCTGTTTTAACTCTTTCGAGACTCCAAACTGGATCACAGCTCTTTCCAGGCATCCACCTGCTCCTCTGGCATGGGCTGTGGGTGGATTTCTGCATCCTTGTGGACTCCATGGGCTGCAGGAGAAACCTCCTGCTCCCCCTATAGCTTTCACTATGGCTAGCAGAGAGTTTTCAGCTCCGGCACCTGGGGCACTTCCTCCCCCACCTTTTTCACTGACCTTGACGTCTCCATGCTGTTTTCCCTCACATATTTTTACCTCTACTTCTTCTTCCTCCAGCTACAAAGTGAAAGAAGTGCGTGCCTGCTTTGTTTTGATTTCTTCTTAAATATGTTTTCACAGAGGCGTAACCAGCACTTCCAATTGGCCCAAACTTGGCCGGTAGCATGTCCATCACCTTCAGAGCCATCAGAGATTGGCTCTGCTGCATTTGATGTAAAAACTTCCAGAACTTGCACTCAGGACACACAGGAGCCATCTTTGTGCTACTCCTCACTCCTCAGACACCTCCCCAGGCTTACTACAACAGCTTCTGAGGGGTCTAAATTTCTCTTAAATGTTAAAAATACTTTACTGATGTTTTGGGCCAATCAAAACTACTACACAGGTCCAACATTTTCCCCTAGTTGGCTCATTATCTCCATCAAGAGTTTGTATTCAACACACTCAAAAAACTTCCAGGATTGTTTTTTGTCCTTTCATGTTGCCTCTCCATCAGATACTGGTGTGGTCAAAGTCCTTTGTGAATACCCAGGGCCTGGGATCGTGTGGACTTTTTCCAGTTGTGTAAAGAAGGCTTCCTCTACTTCCTCTTGATCAGGTGGTCTACAGCCAACATCTCTCCAGTGTCATGGTTTAACCTTGGCCAGCAACTAAGCACCACAGAGCTGCTCGCTTGCTCCCCACCCAGTGGGATGGGGGGAGAATCGGAAGGGTAAAAGTGAGAAAACTCGTGAGTTGAGATAAAGACAGTTTAAGAGGGAAAGCAAAAACTGCGCACGCAAGCAAAAAGCAAAATAAGGAATTCACTCACTACTCCACGTGGGCAGGCAGGTGTTCAGCCATTTCCAGGAAAGCAGGGCTCCATCATGCATAACAGTTACTTGGGAAGATATACCCCATAACTCCAAATGTCCCCCCATTCTTCCTTCTCCCCCCAGGTTTTATTGGTGAGCATGACATCATATGGTCTGGAATATCCCTTTGGTCAGTTGGGGTCAGCTGTCCCAGCTGTGTCCCCTCCCAACTTCTTGTCCACTCCCAGCCTACTCATTGGCGGGGCAGCATGAGAAGCGGAAAAGGCCTTGATGCTGTGTAAGCCCTGCTCAGCAATAACTAAAACACCCCTGTGTTATCAACACTGTTTTCAGCACAAACCCAAAACATAGCCTCGTACAGGCTAGTATGAAGAAATTTAACTCTATCCCAGTCCAAACTAGTACACCCGGGCATCACCTGTGTTGGTCTAATCTCTGACTTGTACTTCCATTCTCTTGACTGGCTCCTCCCCTGC
Organism: Lichenostomus cassidix; assembly: GCF_008360975.1. NCBI lineage: Eukaryota > Metazoa > Chordata > Aves > Passeriformes > Meliphagidae > Lichenostomus > Lichenostomus cassidix. The sequence continues at coordinate 20,339 of NW_028147558.1, forward strand.
TCCAAGGCAAAGCTGTGTGTGTTTGAGCTACTCCTTTGCACAGAGCACAACCTCTCCCTGCCTATTGTTCAGCCTGTCCTTTCCGAAGAGCTTCATCCATCCATGGCTGCACTTCATTTATGTGACCTATTCCCCACTTCTCTGTAATTTCCATGAGAACAGAACCCTGCTACTGTGCCCAGAATATTGACTTTGCTTGGTTTTGTCGTGTGTGTCCTCCCTCCACGCTGCATACTTTTATGTGTAGGCATTTGAGATGGGTTCCCACTTGTGCTGCTTTCACAGGCAAAGTGAGGGCCTACCTGTCCCCTGGGTGCTTTCTCCATGCCTCTGTTCCTTTATTTCTCTTCAGACTTTGGTCATCATGACCTGTCAGACCTAGTTCAAAGTCCTTCTCCCCAAGTTGGCAAAGATGCCCCACTTTGTCAGGTGGTTCTTGTTCCTTCTCAGCAGTCCTCATCAATCAATTAGGATCCCATGGACACTAGCCGTGCAGCCAGGTGTTGACCTATAGGATGCATCTGCTCCTACTGGAGCCTTTTCCCTTCACCTGCAGTATTGAGAAGAACATCTGGGCTCCCACGTACTTCACCCTTGTTCCCAGACCTCTGTTGTCACTTGTGATTTGGTCTAGGTCAGTCTCTTTTTGTGCAGTGTTAACAGCATCCACACAAATGAGCAGTAAGGGGTGACAGGTCAAAGGACTGGATGAGCCTTGGCAGCCTCTAAGTAGTATCCTGTATCTGGGCCTCCAGCAAGCAACAAACCTCCTGTGATAGATTCTTTCCTACAAGAAGACAGAACCAGGCTCTTCATAGTGGTGCATGATGGGAGGATGAGAGGCAATGGGAATAAGCTGAAATAAGAGAGGCTCTGACTGGATATGAGGAAAAACCTTTTTCACAATGAAGCCAATCAAGCAGTAGAGCAGGTTGCCCAGAGGGGTTATGCAATCTCTGGTTTTGGATGTTTTCAAGATCTGACTGGATAAAGCCCTGAGCAACCTGGCCTGAATGCAGCCTTGACCCTGCTTTGAGCAGGATGTTGGACTAGGACCCTTCTGAGGTCCCTTCCAACCTGAATTATTCTATGATCCTATGTCTGGTCAGCAGATGGGTCCCCTGCAAAAGGGAGACTCCAACTGCAGTCATCCGATGTTCCCTCTTGGTGCTAATGCACAGTTCTATTGGGTGTACCAGGGCAAGGTTTTGGTAGCCAGGAGTGGGGCTGCAGGGGTGGCTTCTGTGAGAAGAGACCAGGTGTAAGGAAATTACTCCGTGGGGTTTAGTTATGAGGGTAAAATAGGAATGAGAGATCTCTAAAGATGGGTTTTAGAGCATGTGAGTTTATTGCAAAAGAGCGTGGGCGTGAGAGGCCTGCTAGGCTGCAAGACGCAGCCCAAAGCAGGCCAGAGAAAAGAGAGAGAGAGAAAGAGAGAGAGAGCAGAAAGAAGAGAGTAAAAGAGAGCAATTTGCTGTTTACAATGCAATAAATCATCTTCTCTGTTGAATATTCTAATTCCCTTTAACCAATCAAAGACAAGCTACAAACCCTACAGCATTTACATACAACCTATAAGAATCATCACATTACCATACGGGGTCATGTTTCAAACCTTAAAAAAACTGCTTTTTGGGATCTCCACCAGGCAGCCAGGGTCTGCTTCTGACCTTTGGACTTGCCTGGGCAGAGGGCATTGTTCTATCAAGAAGGGGGATTACTTTCAGGAACCATCCTATTTCATCTTCCCCAACAACCAGGGGCTACCCTGTGCCAGACACAGTTGGTTCCAGCCAGCTCCACAACAAACCCACTGCAGGCCAGAGCTGGTGGCGCCTCTATGAAAGCATACTTAAGAAAGGGCAAAACGATGCATGGCAGAGAAGAGAGGGAAAAAAGTGTGAGAAACATCCCTGTGAACACTGAGGGCAGAGAAGGAGGGGGAGGAGGTGCTCCAGGTGCTGGAGCAGATATTCCACTGTGGCCCATGGAAAAGACCACAGTGGAGCAGGTATTTTCATGCAGCCTGTGGGTGGTACCCTGTGCTGGAGCAGGGGAAAAGTGTGAGAAGGAAGGAGTGGCAAAGTGTTATTAACTGACTGCAACCCCCAAATCCCCATATCCCTGCACTGCTCAGGGGGGTGGGGAGGTGGATGTAAAGGAGTCAGGAATGAAGGAGTGAAGTTGAGCCTGAGTGGGGTGGGGTGGGGTGGGGTGGGGGAAAGATGTTGTTTTAATTTTTGGTTTTGTTTCTCACCATCCAACTCTCTTGTAATTGACAATAAAATTAAATTTCATTTTTTCCCAAGTCGAGTCTGTTTTGCCCGTGACGGTAATTGGTAAGTGATCTCCCTATCTTTATCTCGACCCACGAGCTTTTTCATCTTATTTTCTCCCCCTGTCCTGCTGAGGAGGGGGAGTGAGAGAGCAGCTGAGTGGGCATCTGGCAGCCAGCCAAGGTCAACCTACCACAATAGTTTGGGCCCAGCTGGCTCTGAAGCCTCCCTCAGAGCTGGTTTCTCCTCTTTGACTACCAAGGTACTCTACCGGTTCTGTAAATTCAGATCTGCAGGTAGGGAAGGAGCCTTTCTTCTGCTGCCAGAAGTCACAAGCTTCAAGCTCCACACCCCTACATTCCTTACACCCACACACCCCCCCACACACACCTGGGTATGTCCATCCTGCTCTCGTTCAAGTGTAAACGCTAGCCATCCCTCCTTCCTTGCATCATGCGGCTCAGGCTCTTACCTCTATAGAGTCTCTGTGAAGACCCTGTCCATCTCCTGCTCATCCTCCTCAATGCCACACAGCCTGCACCCCTCCTCCCATAGCTCCTTTATCTGCTGACTCAGTGCCTCGACCAGAGCATGTCTCTCACAGATGATGCCACCATCACCCCCACTCCCAGGGAAAGGCCCCAGGCACTTCCTCCAGCCCCAGACCTGGGCAGATGCATCCTCCCTCCAGGGCTCTGTGTCTGAGTCAAGCTCTGCCATACCAGGACTACTTGCTCCACCCAGTGCTGGGGACTGAGTTCTGTGGCATGTCACTGCCATTGTCACAGAGCTTTAAGCAGACCCTATACTCTCTCTGGAGCACTTTCTGGGCCTCCTTTGTGCCCCCTGCCTTGACAGCTGCCAAGTCTCTTAGCTGTGCCCTGCAAAATTGCTTAGTGGTTAAATAGGTGCTCCCCTGTAGCAGATAAGTTTAGTATGACCAACTTTGCTGTTGTTTTAGTCTATTAGGGAGCTAGTTATCTGGCTCTTTTGGTCTTTGATACTGAATTGCTCCTCCAGGGATACGCTATGAGGTGTGCTTTGACACCAAGTTTACTACCTGACAAAATACACGATATCAGCAGCTTTGACACGTACTATGGCAATGAAGACATTTTTCTGATAGTTGCGATGGTATATGTATCATCATGATTGCTGAATGAAACAGCAGTACCTTCTATATCTCCATTAGGTGGTCATATATCAGTCCAATAACTTGCATAAAAAATATTGCACAAAAAAATATCCTAGTCTACACAATCATCGATTAAGTCTTAGGTGCTTTGAAATATTGCTTGTCACTTGCCAATTCCAGTGAATTAAGGCATATTAGCACAAATGCCTGGAAGAGAGAATGCTTCGGAGTGACCTAATTGCGGCCTTCCAGTACCTGAAGGGAGTCTACAAGAAAGCTGGAGAGGGACTTTTTACAAGGGCATGTAGTGACAGGACAAGGGGGAATGGCTTCAAACTGAAAGAGAGTAGGTTTAGATTAGATATTAGGAAGAAATTCTTTACTGTGAGGCTGGTGAAGTACTGGAACAGGTTGCCCAGAGAAGCTGTGGATGCCCCATCCCTGGCAGTGTTCAAGGCCAGGCTGGATGGAGCTCTGAGCAACCTGGTCTAGTGGAAGGTGTCCCTGTACATGGCAGAAGGGTTGGAACCAGAGGATCTTTACGGCCCATTTCAACCCAAGCCATTCTATGATTCTATGAAATATTTTTATCAACTATTTTTCCCTTAGCAAAAACTAAGGGTGTTAAACTATTTGCCTTTTCTTGCATGATTTGAATATTTTCATTTCTGTCCAACCCAGACAGTAGTAATCGAGCAACTTGGGAAGAGAGTAAGTACTTCAAAGTATTTCTAAAAAGAAGAAATAATAATAAAATTAAAAATGTTAGCTGAAATTTGACACTGATCTCTATATTTAGTAGTCTTCCAAAGTATTTTGCTCTGTAGCACTTTCCAAATGAACTAGCTCCCACTGATATATATATATATACATATATATATATATATATATATACCAAAAAATAATTGCAATGGCATGGTATCAGGAATTAGCTGATACCATGGTTCTGGGAGAAGTATAGCTGGACTACAGTAGCATTGTTCATTGGGTAATTAGCATTGCTGCCAGAGCTACTTAACTCTTCCAGAAACGACATTGCACTAATACAACTATATTATTCTAGTTCCAGCACTAACTTGGGGTGTCTGTACTGCACTCTGTTGTGTGGTGGAAATGGACTATATATATATTTTTATTCCCGATTGCACCTTATTTTTTCTTTTGTGCAAGGAAGGCCTTCCTCAGATTAGATGGCAGTCTAGTATAATCTTTACAACATGTGGCCTTATATGTTGCTTGTCTGTCTTAGTTTTGTTTTCTAATCTGACATTTTAGAGTTAATTGATGTTTCTTTAATTTCTTTATTGTATGGCTCTTTGCATGCTAGTAATATGTCTTTGCTCAGGCCCTTCTCATTTCAAGGTTCTCTTTCTGAAGAAATAAGATGGAGTCTACTTGGTCACTTCCTGAAAATGTCTATGCTGTATACTTGCACGTAATATCTTTCTTTCGCTTCTGAATGTATGCTGGTTAATTTATTTGGTGATAATTAGTTCTGTATTCTTACTAGTGAGTTTGCAGTAGTGGTTTGGGCTGAAATCTTGGAAGCATTTTTGCATGACTCACTTAAGCAAACTTCCATGGTAACTGAATATTATACTGAACTGCATACTGCTACATCTTTAAGTTTTGGTATTGTTATTGTCTTGTTTCTTATGAAGACTGATATAAGCTTCTGTTGCAGTGAAAATAAGGGTATAGCTCCTCTAAATGTTTCAAAGGAAAGCAGAGGTAATGTGACAGTAAAATCATAGAATCATAGAATGGTTTGGGTTGGAAGGGACCTTAAAGATGATCTAGTTCCAAACTCCCTGCCATGGGCAGGGACACCTTCCACTAGACCAGGTTGCTCCGAGCCCCATCCAACCTGGCCTCGAACATTGCCAGGGATGGGGCATCCACAACTTCTCTGGGCAACCTGTTCCAGTGCCTCACCAGCTTCACAGTAAAGAATTTCTCCCTAACATCTAATCTAAATCTACTCTTTCGGTTTGAAGCCATTCTGTTACACAATCGCTTCAAGATCACGGACATGAATTATTAGAAAGTTTGTGCGAGCAAGATCATTGTTAGGCTAAGTAGCACTCAGGCCATGTACAGGCCGCAGCAGTTCGCTTCCCTGGGAACGCTTCGTGAGAAAATATCAAAGAGATGCAGCTGTGTGAAGAATGTATGGGAGGAAACTTATGATTAACAGAGAATGAGGGAGAAAACCTTGTAGATGTGGGAATGGAATGTGAAAGAAATGTAAGCTGTAACTGCTGCAATTGAGTAGATTAGTGATTAATAAATATAAGCACTGTAACAGTATATAAAGAGCACACGCGTTAAAATAAATGAAGCTTGCTTTATATCTCACATTGAGACTGCTGTGAGTTTCCTCTCGTCGTTACCTCACCATTCCCCCTTGTTCTATCACTACAGTTCCTGATGAAGATTCCCTTTCCGGCTTCCTTGTAGGTGCCCTTCAGATGCTGGAAGGTTGAAGGTTGCTATGAGGTCTCCACGCAACCTTCTCTTCTCCAGGTTGAACAGCCCCAACTTTCTCAGCCTGTCAATAATGTTTCAAATTATCAAGGGCAAGCCCAGCAGAGGGTCACCAAGATGGTCAGGGGCCTTGAGCACATGACATGCAAAGAGAGGCTGAGAGCTGGGTTTGTTCAGCCTTCAGAAGAGAAGGTGCCAGGAGACATTATTTCTGTCTGCAACTACCTGACCAGAGGATACAGAGAAAACGGAGCCAGACTCTTCTCAGAGGTGCACAGTAATAGGATGAGAGGTAAAGGACACATGTTGGAACATGGGAAATTCTGTTTAGTTATTAGGAGTTTGCTTGTTTGTTTTTATTAACCATGAGGGTGTTCAAATAGTGGAGCAGGATCCCAGACAAGATCCTTTGATCTTCTGAATCCCGCCGCCACACATGCACACACATGCACACACATGCACACACATGCACACACATGCACTCTCTACTATAATACCCGCATCTAACAATTAAGATGAAACTACATAGAGATTGTAGTAGAGGGGGGGTTGTTCGGTTTTAAACTTGAGAAGAATAGGTAATGGCAAATCTTAATCTGCCCAGGCTTTTTGTGCTCCCTAAAATAGAGTTCTTGAACAGAAAAGACATAAGGATAGATTCAAGTTGAATAAGAAAACTTTGGTTAAGGGTCCTTTGTAGAAGTTGTCTACATTAAACCCATCATAAAGAATGTTATTTTGAATAAACTAAAGGAACCTAGAACTCCCCATTGAATGTCCGCATAGGTGAAGTTCAGTGGAGCTTTTGAAATTTCTACTATACTCAGTCTCATGATTTATGTACAGAACTCGCTCTTCTTGCCATGCGAGAAGTTTGCTGGGGTTGTCACTTCAATCTAACCTTTTGCAGAAGTTAAGGAGTTCAGGATTTTTGATTCCTTGAGCACACAGCAGGAGAGTTCCCTGTTGAATATACTCAATGAAGGCTTTCCTCCGGTCAAAAGTTGCAACAAGTAACTGTCTCGTACAGAAGTATAGCACTTGGCCAATGCATTTACCTGGCCAAGAGCTATATTTCTCTTGCTTTCAAGGGTGCTTCAGAGAACCCTTAGAGTAACAGAGCTGCAATAATGAATATCACCAGAAAACCAAATCAAAAAGTTGTCAGTATCCACCTATAGTATATAAACAGAGCATGATCCCAACATCAATTTGAGCACCACAGGTCTAGTCACCCAGGCTATGTATTTGGACATACCTCCAAACAGCTTTTACAACTCAGAAAGTTAAATGAAAATTTTAAACCAGCTTTTATAAATGTAACAGCCATTCTTGGAAGAAAAGAGCACACTGTTAGGTTATGTGATAAAAAAAGCTTGTCTCCAGCTCCAGAGGAACAATGGCAAGTGGGGGAACCTGAAGAATAATCTGCCCAGGCCTATTGTGGGAGAGCCATCAGCCCATCAAAGGTTCATCTCCACACACACCCAGGAGGGAGCACAGAGGCACAATGGCGGGCAGGGGAACTCCGATAGCACAGGCAGAGTAAGAGACACCCTGCCCCAGCTCCTCTCCTTTCCCAGGAGAGCTTCAGTCCCATTGTCATTGTCCAGGGGTGATACCCATCAAAGATGGTGCCAAGATGGTGATGGTTGGACTTGATGATCTTAAGGGTCTTTTCCAACCTAAATGAGTTTATGATTCTAAGATGAATCAATGGGAGAGGCTCTGGATCACCTCAGACTGGGGTGGGGATGGGGAAGTACTTCCTAGGGAATATGGGACACATTATGGGATGCAAGGTAAGAGCATTTGAGGATCACACAAGACTTATTATAGGATGCTTAGGGGAGGAAGCAAAGGCAGGGGGAGGGATCTATGTGGTTTGGGGAAAAACAAGCACGGGAAAACAGAGGGATAAAAGGGGCCGGTCACGGGTACGCAGATGGTCAGTCAGTATGCTTGTCTGTCCATATCCTGCACCTGATGGGTGCAGTCTGTCCTGTCCTCTCATTAAAATCCATTTGACCTCTTTTCCTGGATGAAGGAACTCTCTATTCTGTGTGTACATGTGTGCACGGAGGTCTAAATGCTAGCAGCTAGAGTCAGACCACGGGTCATAAGGGCCCATGTGTCTGGGGTGCCAGCAACTGGAGCGAGTGAAGGTACGCATGTTGGTGCATGACTACCTAACTAGCTGGAGAGGGGGTTAAGTGGCTTGGGAGCCAGGTGTGCATGTGTGCTCCTGGGGATGCAACAACCAGAGGAGTTGACTACTGGAGGGACCAGGGTGTTCAGGCCAACTGCTGGAGGGACCAACCAGAGGGTCTGGGGGTTGACTAAGAGACCCCTTTATATACATGTCTGTGCGTGAGGCAACTGGGGAGAGCAAGGATGCAGCTACTGGATGGACTGAGTGTGTATGCCCAATTATTGGAGAGATCCAAGGCACACATATCTGTGTTGGTGTGTTGTCAAGGGAGGTCTGTACCAGCAACTGGGGAGACCAGGGATCCAGGGGCCAGCTACTGTGTAGACTGTCTAAGCCCAGCTACTGGAGGGAACCACGTAGCATATACATATATATTTCCTACTAACAGACCACCATCCTGGTCAATCAGAGAGGAGAACAGGGTGAGGCCATTGGTGTTGGTTGGGTTTATGCAGATGCTGAGTGTTTCTGCTGTGTGACCAGCTGTGTGTGCATGTATGCATATTGTATATGTGTGAGACCTACTGGAAATACAGGCTCAATCTCGCTACTGGTTGGGCCTGGGGGGATGGAGCTGTGTCCACAAGCTAAATGGGTAAACAGTTTTTGCTTATGCTTTCAGCACTAAAGGGCAGCTGACCTCGGTGCCAGGGAAGGTTATGGAGCAGATCATCCTGAGTGCCATCAAACAGCATGTACAGGACAACTAGATGATCAGGCCCAGTCAACATGGGTTTAGGAAAGGCAGGTCTTGCTTGACTAACCTGATCTCCTTCTATGACAAGGTGACCAGCTTAGTGGATGAGAGAAAGGCTGTGGATGTTGTCTACCTGGACTTCAGTAAAGCCTTTGACACTGTCTCCCACAGCATTCTCCTGGAGAAACTGGCTGTTCATGGCTTGGACTGTTTGCTGGGCAAAACACTGGCTGGATGGTTGGGCCCAAAAGCGGCAGTGAATGGAGTTACATCCAGTTGGCGGCCGGTCACAAGTGGTATTCCCCAGGGCTCAGTATTGGGGCCAGTCCTGTTTAATATCTTTATTGATGATCTGGATGAGGGGATTGAGGGCACCCTCAGTAAATTTGCAGATGACACCAAGTTGGGCTGGAGTCTTGACCTGCTGGAGGATAGGAAGGTTTGACAGAGGGATCTAGACAATCTGGAGTAATGGGCTGAGGACAATCATATGAGATTCAACAAGGCTTGTATCAGAAATAGCATAGCCAGCAGGACTAGGGAAGTGATCATCCCCCTGTACTCAGCATTGGTGAGGCCACACCTCAAATACTGTGTTCAGTTTTGAACCCTTCAATACAAGACAGACATTGAGGTCCTGGAGTGTGTCCAAAGAAGAGCAACAAAGCTGGCAAAGGGTCTTATGAGGAGCTGGGGTTGTTTAATCTGGAGAAAAGGAGGCTTAGGGGAGACCACATTGCTCTCTGCAACTACCTGAAAGGAGGTTGTAGTGAGGTGGATGTCAGTCTCTTTTCTCAAGTAATGAGAGGAAATGGCTTCAGGTTGTGCCAGGGGAGGTTTAAATTGGACATTAGGAAAAATGTCTTCACCAAAAGGATTGTCAATCATTGGAACAGGCTGCCCGGGGAAGTGGTGGAGTCACCATCCCTGGAGGTATTTAAAAAATGTGTACACATGGTACTTAGGGACATGGTTTAGTGGTGGACTTGGCAGTATTAACGGTTGAACTCGATGATCTTAAGGGTCCTTTCCAATCTAAATAATTCAATGATTCTAAGGCAAAACTGGATGAATCAAGGCTTGGGATACAGTAGTTGAATGGAACATTTTAGGATTCTAGGAGCTTTAAACATAATTATGAACCATATATGGAGCAGTATATGCAATGTTAAGCTTTAAAACACATTTGCACCAGATCCATTTCCTGAAGTACAGTTATCTCAACTCTCACCAAATTGAAAATTAAATAAAAGGGAATTCAGGGGCTGACCATATGAGGGAAATTATCATCTTTACATGAATTGTAGTGGTTAAGAAATGCTGTCTTAATGTGTTCACAGTTCCAGGAGACCCACTATATCCTCAAGCAAGGCTACTTATGACAGATGTTCCAACTCCCATAATATAGGCTGCTCTATCAAAAAGCATTTATCTCAAGATCCATTGTGCAGTCAAAAATAGAGTCTTGTCCTATTGTTTTCTATTTGACATTCATGATTGATTCCCCCTAGTTCCGCCATTCTCCTTGCTGCTGGGATTTCTTGCAAAACCCCCAGATTTTAACAATAACGCAGAATTGTAAAATGGTTTGGGTTGGAAGGAACCTTTAAAGATCCTTCTCCAGGCTGAACATCCTCAACTCTCTTAGCCTTTCCTCACAGGAGAGGTGTTCTATCCCTCTGATCGTTTCTGTAGACCTCCTCTGGACCTGCTCTAACGGGGAAGAATCACCTCCCTCGACCTGTTGGCCAAGCTTCTTTAGATGATATGATTTGCTTTCTGGGCTGCTAGCGCACACTGCCGGCTCACATCCAACTTTTTGTCCACCAGTACCCCCAAGTCCTTCTCCACAGGGCTGCTCTCAATCCCTTCATCCCCCAGTCTGTACTGATACTGGGGATTGCCCCAAACCAGGTGCAGGACCTTGCACTTGGCCTTGTTGTACTTCACTTCTCATGCCTGTCAAGGTCCCTCTGGATGCCATCCCTTCCCTCAAGCACCACTGAGCTTGGTGTCATCTGCAAACTTGCTGAGGGTGCATGCAATCCCATTGTCTACGTCATTGATGAAGATATTCAACAGTATTGGTCCCAATACAAACCCTTGAGGGACACCACTTGTTACCAGTTTCCATTTGGACATTGAGCCATTGACTGTAACTATCTGGATGCAACCATCCAGACAGTTCGTTATCCATCTAAGAGTCCAATTTAGAGAGAAGGATGCTGTGTGGGACTGTGTCAAAGGCCTTACAGAAGTCCAGGTAGATGACATTTGTAGCTCTTCCCTTGTCCACTGATGCAGTCACTCAATCGTAGAAGGCCACCAGATTCGTCTGGCACGATTTGCCCTTGGTGAAGCCATGAGGCTCTCAACCTGTGTACTGCTGTTTTTCAAAGACAGCTCTGTGCAATCAGTCCATTTTTTTTTAAATAGAGGGTGTGGAGGACCAGGCATAAGCACGTAAGCATGTTTTGTCTCAAACATTATAACCATTGCGACAGGAAAGTTGTGATTGGAAGAGAGGGTCCTGCGGAGGTGGGGCAGCGTTGTTCTGAGCCAACTTCCTTTTCTGCCTTGAAGCTCATGCTCAGTGCACCTTCATCAAGAGAAGGGTCGAGTCCCAGGCACCTCACTAAAAGGGGCTCCAGGACCACCACAGACCCCCAACACTCCCCTTCCCGGAGGGCTCAAAAGGGCTGACTGCACAAGCGTGAACAATGTGGTGCGAATGGCACAAAAAATCTGTTTTACATGAGAGGCATGCACCAGGTAAGCTATAAAATGAAGTGGATCAGTCCTGCTCACGCACTCTCTCTCTCTCTCTCTCCCCCTTTGTCAACTCCAGATCCAGACGATCCATGGAGGCAGGAAGAATGTGGGATCTAAGGACTAGTGATCTTTTTTCTTCTCTTTCTCTGTTTTCCATTTTTATTCCCCCCTCTCTTGTTTTATCCCGACAAGTGCAACAATTGTATTCTACCCCTTACTCCATACCTGAGGTTTGTTGCGGGAGTCAGGAGCTTGTTAAAGTTAGTTATAAAAGTCGAGAGCTTGTTAGCCAACACTTCCGAGACTAAATAGCAGGCTAGTTGTCAGAGTTAAGGCATTATACAATAAAGCATAAGAGTTCCCTGACACATGGACTGGTGTCTTTGTCTGGACTGGTGTCTTTGTCCAGCCTGGTGAGAATTTACAATGAACATTGAGCCCGCTTCCAGGTTGTGACAGAGGGCACCCCCCTTCCCTCCTTTCTTCTTTGCCTGTCCCTCCTCAACAGCTTATAGCCATTGATTGCAGCATTCCATCGTGTGATTTGTTCCCCCAGGTTTCAGTGATAGTGACAAAATCATAGGTTTCCAGCTGCACAGCTGCACAGTGGCTTTCAGGTCTTCCTTTTTGTTACCCATGCTCCGTGCATTGGTATAGATACACTTCAGTTGTACTATTGACTGTCTCGCCTTTTTGGTGGAACCTTTTTGGAGGGTTGGGAGGCATTCCTCATTACTACAGTAGGTGCACTTATCTACCCTGTTGCTTGTGAGTACACAAGTGTCACAGCTTTGAACTCCACTCCCCAAGTTTGTTGGTTTAAAGCACAATTCACTAAGCCAATCTGCCAGCAAAAATTCTCCTTCCTCTTCTAGATAGGTGGATCTCCTCTCTCCCCAATAGGCTATATTAGTCAAAGAACATCCCGTGATCATAGAAGCCCAAACCCTGGTGACAACACTGGCCACCAAGCCAGGTGTTGATCTGCATGATGCATCGAGTTCTGCCTGCACCTCTATCCCTGACTAGCAAGACAGAGGAAAAGATCACTTGGGCCCCTGTCCCCTTCACTTGCACCCCCAGGGCTCTCAAGTCCTGCTTGATCTGCTTGATCTTGCCCAGACTATGCTTTACCATGCCATTGGTGCCCATGTGGAAAAGAAGCGGTGGATAGTAGTCTGCGCTTTTAGCCAGTTGTGGCAGCTTCTCTGTGACATCCTGGATCTTGGCTCCTGGCAAGCAGCAAACTTCCCTTGACTGTATATCAAGCCAACAGATGGGTGCCTTGGTGCCTCTCAGCAGAGATTCAACTGCTACTAGCACTTGCAGCTTTTAGTGTGTGCAACTTGTGCGGTTTCTTCCCATGACTCTTGTTCTTTGGCTTCATCCACTGCCAGGACTTTGTGGCTGTTGCTGGTTGGTACATACAAGGAAATGGGGGGGGAGTGATATCCTGCTGCCACGAGTTACCAGAGACCATTGGTGAAACACTGGAACAGGTTGCCCAGAGAGGTTGTAGATGCCCCATTCCTGGAAACATTCAAGGTCACCTGATCTAGTCGAAGATGTCCCTGCTCATTGCAGGAGGGTTGGACTAGATGATCTTTAAAGGTCTCTTCCAACCCAAGCTATTCCATGGCACCTCCTCTAAGGTGTTGTCTGTTTGCTGTTGATGCTCTTTGTCTGGTAGTCCTGGGAGGTCAGTGCCATGAAGCCCCAATATTTCTTCTTGCAAAGTCTCAAATATACTCTGTTTCTTGTTTCCCCTCCTTAATACAGAATAACCTGATGACTTCCTCCTTGTGGCAGGATGGTCCCCCCCCTTCTCTCTCTCCCTGCTTGGTCACAGGAGATGGATGGCTCAGATTAGGTTAACAGCCTAAATCAGAGCTACCTGGTGGCGTCCGAAAGTCTGAAAAGACACTACCCTGTGGAATGTAGAGAGAATGTGAGAAATTTTTAGTGACCTCCTCGGCATATTCTTATCCTGTAAAAGCTCACGAAATCTCAGAAAGGGCAGAAGCTTTTCTACATGGATACTGAGCGTGAGGAAGACTTCTCCCCAGGGGTCTGGACGCAGCCCTGTGGTAACTTCTTGCAAGATGGAGGGAGGATTCTAATGTATCCCAGCTCCAAAATTGAATTTTGGTTAGATCATTGGTTTCCTAAATTGTATTATTCTGGCTAACTTATAGGTACCTTTCTTAACTTGCATTTTTAACTATTTTTATAGTTCAAGCAAGCATTTACCCCATAATTGCATTTTAGCTTTTATAGTTTTGCAATTATGCATTCATTGTGTGTGTATGTATGTCAATCTGTTCTATGTTTGTATATTTGTTATTTTCTGTGTTTAATAAATGGTATTTTTAGACTAATTGGTCAAATATCAAAGAACCTTGTGAACAGGACCGAGTCTTGGGGAGCTAGCTACCTGTCGGAGGTTGGGGAAGGCCTCGGAATTTTTCTCCATCACTGTTACTAAGCAACAAATAGTTGGGTGATTAAGAGCCATCAACTCTTTTGTAAGAGACAAAGGGTGTGCTTGGGCAAGGCAGGGTAAGGGAAGAGCCGGCCGTTGGAACTCTCACTCTCATGGTTCGGACGCTGAGAGGAGAGGCTGCTCTTTGCTTTCGGCTGCGACCAGAAGAAATCCAATTGTGCCCTGTTTTTCTTCTCCTGGCTGGGTGAGCTTTGATTCAACCTTTTTTCCCACTGGGAAGTGCACGTTTCCCCGGGCTGCGTTTTCTCGCAGCTGCTGCCGGAAGAGTCCGGCTGCCTCTGCCGCCTGCCCCCGCCCTCTGCCGCACGAGACCACGGTGTCTGCTGTGACTGCAGAAATCCTTGCTACCTCGCTAGCTAGCTGGGGAGAGAGCCAGCTCCTACCCCTGCCGCCCTGCTTTTTTGCTGCTCCGAGCTGCCCTGCCTGCTCTTCAGCCTGCCCACCATTACCAGCTGTGTGAGGCTGACCTGACCCTGCGCCACAGCGTCATCTGCAGCCGCTCGGGAGTCATCGCACCTGCCCTGCCTGGCCGGGAGCTCAACAGCGCCCCTGCTGCTTGCAACCGTGATTACACCACACGGGAAAAAGGCTCGGCAGCTCACAAGTCATCTGCTATTGGTTTCTGGTTCTATTTGTGGTTGCTATTATTGTTATTGCTTGTTTATAGATACTAGTAAAGAATTGATATTCCTTTTCCCATACCTTTGCCTGAAAGCGCTTGATTTTCAAAATTAAATAATTCGGAGGGAGAGGAAAATCACATTCTCTGTCCTAAGGGAGGGTTCAACCTCTCTTAGCAGACACCTGTCTTTCAAACCAAGACACTACCCTACTCCGTTGCCAGAAGCCTGGCAAACTGCAGAAACTCATAGGGCTTCTGTCTCCCATGCAAGACATTCCTGCAGCTCCTCCACCTGCTGCCTGAGTGACTCCACCAAAGCACAGCTTGCACCCTCCTCCACCCAGGAGCATGAGGTGCAGTCTTTACAGCCCTCCACCTGGACAGCAGCTTCCCTGATAGGAAGCTGTCTTGGTTTGAAAGACAG
>NW_028147559.1:0-35561 GCF_008360975.1 Lichenostomus cassidix
AGAATCCCACAGAGAACCTGCTCGATCCCAAAAATGCCCTGGGGAGAAATCAGCACTGCAGATACGAGAGAGAGAATCACACCTTAGTGTTCTGCAGTCAGTCTCTAAGGGATCTGGACAATACTGCCTATTTTATCCTGGATTTGGGCTTTACTGGTTCCAGACAGAGCCAGCTGTGCTCACACAGCACATCTGTGACCCAGCTGGGAGGGTTACCTCAGGAAAACATCTCTGCACCCCACAGGAAAACAAAATCCGTGAAAAGTGCAGCACAGCTTGGGTTAGAAGAGATCTCTGGAGATCATCCAGTCCAACCCCTGCTCGAAGGGAAGGGATGCAAATAAAAAGTTGTCCACTTGGATTTTGGGTACCTTGAACCATGCAGATTCCATAACCTCTTTGGGCAACTGACTCCAGACCTTGGTGACTTTCACTGTAAAATATACCAATTAATATCTACTCTAATTTTTAGCTTTCACTGCTTTATAACTTTTGGACTGCTTTAAGATACCGGTAAGACTTAAGGACAGTTTACTTTAATTAAAAAATAGCAACAAAGGTATATCTGAGTAGGCAAAACCACAAGCATCTTCAGACACAAGTTTGGGTTAGTTTGGTTTAAGGCTTTCCTCTGTGCTGTGAGTTTCAAATCTTTCTATGATCTGCAAATACTTCAGTGTTATCCAATGATAAACCACAGGGAAATAGTAAGTGCAGGGCACAAGAAACACAAACTGAAATTCTGAACCATATCTGGCCCAGAAGCTGTGTGTTCAGGGTGCTGATGTGGACACAGTGGAGCATCACTTATGCTCCTGCTATGCAAAATGAGAGAATAAGGTACATTTAATATTTGGAGAAAGATTAAAAATAGATATTGTTTCTCGCTAATTTTAACTTCCAGTGTTTCTTCTTCAGAGAAACATGGTATTTGTTTTATGTACTCACTTTATGTAACATTTTAGGACACAATAGTTACAACTAA
This sequence comes from Lichenostomus cassidix, assembly GCF_008360975.1. Taxonomy (NCBI): domain Eukaryota; kingdom Metazoa; phylum Chordata; class Aves; order Passeriformes; family Meliphagidae; genus Lichenostomus; species Lichenostomus cassidix. Next base: position 986 of record NW_028147559.1, read on the forward strand.
AAAATAACTTAGTTTTGTCAAAGATTGTGGTTAATCTTCCAGACATCGCTTTTACACCAAGTGACTTGGAGCTGTCCAGGTTGCTGTGCATCACAGCTGAGCTATAAGACACCTCCATCACTTGCACACAATTCACTGGTTACAGTCCCAAAAATGTGGAGAACTTGAGGAGTCAAGAGACATTTTTCAGTACAAAATGGTCAGATAAGGACAACTTTACAGTAGCCTCCAGTGCACCACACTCACCTGCCCAACAGTAACTGGATTGCTCTTTCTTCAGAGTTTAGGTCAAATTGCTGACCTGAAACTTCAGATCCAAAGTGATGGAGATCTTCAGGAGTGGGCATGAAACTGGACTCTAAGCCTTTTGGGCTCCTGGATAACAGCGATGGAAGCACAGAGAGCAGTAAAAGGAAAAATAAAGACATTAAGGCACACTCAAGATTGATCCATTAATTGGTCTACTGTTTTTTCTAGGAAGTCCAAAATAATCTACTTTAACGCAAATGTGAATAGTTTGAGCAGAGATAATTGAAACTGAGTTTGCGATAGCATCACTGTCTGTCAAAGACAATGACATTACTTTGTGGTTATCACAGAACAACAGGCAATATTCGTATTTTTCCAGAGGAAAACCAAGAAACTGAAGTTTCTTTTCTCCTAAGAAAAAACATGCATTAGTTCATCAATTACTTACACTCATTTGAAAAGCTGTTCTTTGTGATGCAGTGCCATTTCACTTGCACTTCCTTGCGCTACTCTTATTCCTTACCAACATTCCATATTTCCGTGTCAAATAACTCTGAACTAAATATAACTATACTAAGAAATGAAATTAAAATCAGTGACTTAAATCAAGGCTTACCTCACAAAGATTAAAATAAATTCACAAAATTTAGCCATTTATTCACAGATAGAAATTAACTTCCCATTTGAATGATGTGCTGGCTTCATCCTAAATGGATCCTAAAACACATCCTATGAATCTCAGTATTTACAGTTTCCTGCATAAAGCCTCAAAATTTATGGTTTGGAGCTTGAGTCTCACTTTCCCCATTCCAAACTCACTTTGTTGGTGCTTTAAAATCGTCTCTCTCTACAAAATGGGACATTCTGTTCAGCTCAATCTCCATGTCTGGGCTGGACTTCATTGCAGAAACAACCATGGCATCACGGAGTTTACTGCCTTGATCCAAGAGAGCTGGGAAATAAGCAGAAAAATTACATTCCAGCATTCAAATGCAATTTAAAAGCAGCGTGCAAAAACAACAAATGTGTCGGCTACATTCAAGAAACTTATGTTTCCAGGTGTCTAAAAGAGATCTTGATGCCCTGGGGATTAAATACGTTTTAATTTCACTCATTAACTCCAATGCTTATTTCAATCCAGCCCAGGCAGCAGTGGTTTTCAAGTAAAAGCCTTTTGGCTATAACGCAGCAAGCGGGTGTGAAGTCTCTTTTTCCCTTCAGAAAATTTCATATCCAGACAGGCACACGAAATATCATCAAGAGTCGTTTGTAGTGAGATCTCAAAGACGAAGCCAGCTGCACACAAACCTGACAGCAGGTCTTTCGCAGCCGGGTTGTGCACGGAGAGCACCCGAGTGTCCCTTCTGGGAAGAGCTTCGGGATCAGTGCTGGTGGGAAATGACAGGGGCTGATTTGAAGGATTCATTCTCAGACGTTCATCCGGTAAAATCACACGGTGATGAGAAGCAGGAAAGGTGTCCTTTATGTTTTCAGAGTTCTCTTGGTAGAGCAAATGGTCCTTTCCTCTGGTAAAAAATGTAATGTTATTTCAGTAACAACCCAAGTGGGTGGGTAAAGGGATTCAAAACTCTGCAAACTCTCCCTTCAGGACATGCTCCGAAAAGAAACACGGCACGTCATTTTCATGATTCCTCACCTGCCACTTAGACTATCAGAGAGACTGACCCAACCCGCAAGTAAAAGATTTTTTAAACAAAGCTTCTTAAAAGATCTTTTTTACAAGATCATGTTGTGACACGACAAGGGGGAATGGGTTCAAACTGACAGAGGATAGGTTTAGATTAGATATCAGGAGAAAGTTCCTTGCTGGAGCATGGTGAGGCCCTGGCACAGGCTGCCCAGAGAAGCTGTGGCTGCCTCTGGATCCCAGGAAATGTCCAGGGCCAGGTTGGATGGGGCTTGGAGCAGCCTGGGACAGTGGAAGGTGTTCTGGCAGCAGGGATGAAATGAGATGAACCTTAGATCCCTTCCAACCCAAATTACTCTATGATTCCATGATTTGAGGCACATCTTGTGTGAACTTCCGTGACTTGAACTAAACCGACATAAGATGCAAATTTCTATCAGACAAGAAACTGTCCCTGTCACCTCAGAAACCCTCAACATTCTGGATTTCATATGAAATGTATGTTTGAAAAGATCAAGCATTCCACAACTCACAAGTGTACAGCCATCGCTTAAAAATTCTGTCCGAACTGCAAAATAAACCACAGTTTTGTCATGAGGAAAGAAAAAGTACCTATGAGTTGTGGCTTTGCTGCTGCCAACAGACTCCTGGTCAGCAACAGTCACCCGTGTGTGCCTGGGCTGCTGGGATGGAGCAGGAAGCTGGGATTTGCTGCTTCCCTGAGCAGCAGCAGCGTCTGAACTTCCCTCTGTGGTTGGGACAGAACTGCTGGTGTCACACAGTTCTGGCAGAGGTTCTAGAGCCAGTGAGACCTGAAAGAGATTATGTGAAAATATTACTTTGTTCTTAAGTGCAGTAAATACTGCATGCAACTTCACTTGCTGTGCAATGGAAAAGTGTTGTTTTTCTACACAACATAATATTTACATTGTGCAGCTATGTCACATATGTACAACTACTCGTTTCTCATTCCACGCTTTCAAATCTCAGACAACTATCTTTCATCATCAATTTTCCAGGGCCAGGGCTGCAAGACAGAGCTTTCTTAACTCTAGATGTCAAAAATCTTCTACAATTCCAGACCAGTGAAGTGTTAGAATCAAATATCCACTTTTAAATCCACTGTCAATACTAACACTCAGTGTATAGATTACCATATTTTCCTCATTTAACCTCAACTACCCCACTAAATAAAATACAGTGAACGCTACCCGTATGTGTTTCTCATTCGTTCCCTTAGCTCAGCAATGCCTTGGACAGAGAGCATGCCTGCAGGGTGCCCTGTACAGCTGGGTCCCGCACCTGATTCCAGCAGTGGCACAGCACACAATTTACAGTAACGAGCAAAGACATCAGAGCTACCTGCAGCTCTCCGAGTTTATCCGATGTCGGTGACACCACAGCGGAAGACCCTCTGGTGGGGTGGCTGGGAGAGAGTTGGGACAGTTTGGTGATCTCTGCTCTGCCCAGGGGGAAGTGATCAGGTTTGCTCAGAACGTCCAGGACGAGAACACCCACCTCTGCAAAAATCAGAAACATCCCCAGGTCAGTCTCACGGTCATGACTCACACTTTTTGGCTACAATGACAGAGATGCCAGAGGTGATCCTTATGTTGCACAAGGAAATGACTATAACGAGGCAGCTGGTAAAGAAGGGTTATTACAGACATTATTACTGGTAAAAAATTACAATAAATAACCACAGGATTACCAGAAAATGAACACTCGGAACCCCCCACAGCAGCCCATTCCCATGGCCGCCCATTCCCACGCCTGACCAGCCTTTCCGAGAAGAAATTCCCCGTGCTGCCCGAGCCGAACCTCCCCTGGCGCAGCTTAAGCCCATCTCCTCCCGTGCTAGCCCAACCCCAATGAACGGCCCGGCTCCCGCCGTGTGCCGGGGCGAAGCGTCCCTACCTGCCAGCTAGGCGGCGAGCTGCCGGGGCCAAGCGGGCGCCGGTTCTCCCCGCGGGCTGCCCGGCGCGGGACGCGGGCTGGAGCACCGTGCCGCCGGAGCTCTCCCCCCAGCAGCGCAGGCGGAGCACGGCGGGCGGCTGCGGGGTCGCCCGCGGCAGGCGGGACACGGTGCAGCGCAGGAAGCAGCGCGGCTGGCCCCGGACGAGCGGCGGGAGGCCGCTGGCGGCGGGGGAGTCGCCGGGACCTGCGGGGACGGGCGGCGTCAGCGACCCCGTACATCACCCCGAGCGCCCGCGCCGCTTCCCGTCCCGCCCCGTCCCGGCGCTCTTCTCTCCCCGCCGTCTCCCCCCGAGCCCCGCTCCGCCGCCCCGTCCCTCTCCGCCCCTGCCCTCCGCCGCATCCCGCCCGCGCCTCGAGCCCGGCAGCGGCCGCCGCGGCGGGGAACTACAGCTCCCGGCGTGCCCCGCGCCCCGCAGGGCGCAGCGGAGGCGCGGACTACGTTTCCCTTGGTGCCGTGCGCGCGGGTGCGCCGGCGCGGCTGGGGGAGGCCGCTTAGGGCGGGGCGGCTCGGGGGGCTGTTCCCGGTGCTCCCGCCGCGTCCCTCGCCGGCACGTCGGCGCTGGAGAAGCAGCCGCGTCTGGGCCGCCTCCCGCCGCGGCGGCCGGTCCGGATGCAAGATGCGCACGGCGTGGGCGGGGGCGGAGATCGGGGAGGGGGGCTTTCGGGGAGAGATGACAAGCTGAGTTTATCCTCATCAAGGTTCAGTTCAGTGCAAACACGTGCAAGATTCCACCTGAAGAGAATTCCACCAAAAGAGGATGGGATTAGTGGTTCAGGGAGAATCCAGTGTGATTTGCAGCGCTGGCAGATGTGCAGGGCTGCACTGAAACAGTCCTTTAAAATTCCACCTTTTACAAGGAACAAAAATTACTAAACTTAGGAAAACATTTATTTGCTGCATGAAGCATCTCACATTTATAAATGCGGTTTACTTCTGTGCTTTCCATTTCTTGAATTGGAAGCCAGGCTGCTAAAACGGGTTTCTTATTTACTGTCAAATAAAACTCGTGCTATCGTCTGGCGCATGGTCTCGTTTGCGCTTTAACTCGGGCAGAGGTGATGCCGAAGAGCATAACAGGTGCAGTGCCTCAGTTTCACCACATGATGGCGACAGAGACCGCGCAATAAAGTTGGCGGGTGCAATACCCGGGGCTCACCACAGGAGGGCGACAGAGACCACCCCTAACAGCGATTTGTATCGCGCTCCACAGAGATGTATCGCTCTGGCTTATCGTGTCTGCACAGCTTCCGCTCCGGAGCGGAAAACACAGCCATATATAAGCTTGTGTCCTAGATTTCCTTCTCAGTCTCTCTGTCTTGAACGTTCAATCTCCTGTAAGCCACAAGTGTGACCAATCTAACTTGAGTTCTCCCTCTGACAAATGCAGGGTAAGATGCAAAAACCTCAACAGTGGTGGAACAGTGCATACTTTAGGGAAGATTTCCTTGACCCTTAATGTTGCTGGAAAGGACTGGCTTGTAAGGTGAATGTGGCACCCATGAGAAAGGTCCAGAGAACAGCCGTGAAAATCATCTGAGGACTGGAGCACCCCTCCTGTGAGGACAGGCTAAGAGAGCTGGAGTTGTTCAGCCCAGAGAAAAGCAGCCTCCAGGGAGTATTTAAAGGGGGCTTGTAAGAAAGATTGAGGGACACTTTTAACCAAGATCTGTAGTGACACAGTGAGGGGCAATGGTTTTAAAATGAAAGACAGTAGTTTTGGACTGGTCATAAGAAAGACATTTTTTACTCAGAGGGGTGGTGAGGCCCTGGCACAGGCTGCCCACAGAAGCTGTGGCTACCCTATCCCTGAAAGCCATAGAAGCTGTGGCTATCCTATCCCTGAAAGGGTTCCAGGCCAGGTTGGGTGGGGCTTTGAGCAACCCAGGCAAGTGGAACGTGCCCCTGTCCATGGCAGTGGGATGGAACAAGATGGTCTTGAAGGTCCCTTCCAACCCAAACCATTCTCTGATCCTAAGGCCTCTACAGCTTTCATTTTAAGAGCCTGGAGCTTTTTGATGAATGCTAATTCATCACTAAATGAATGCTAAGTCCTACACTAAGTAGAACTATTTCATTTTACATTTTGTCCTTCCGTGTAATTATCACTATTCGTTCTTTACTACACAGCTTATACTGTGTACATTAAAAACTGGAAGGTCTATGATTACCTAATCTGACTCTCCACAGAATATAGGCTATACGATTCCCATTTATTTCTTCGTATTTAATGCAGAAAGTATTTTATTTAAAAATGCTAATACTTGAAAAGCCATTTTGTTCCAATAAAGAATCTTTGGGGAAGAGATCAGTCATACATCATCCAGGAGCTTTCCCTCCACACGCAGCTCCCACGAAGCAATGCTGCCATCAGAGTCGTCAGCATCTGATTTCACAGGATTAAATGTGTTGGAGATGTAAAGTCTCAGTTTCTGCTTTTGCTGTTATAAACACAGACAAGGGGAAAGTACATATCCAGTTTAAGTTCAAGATCTGAAGTAATGATGCATTTAGTAGAGAATCTCCATCTTCTGTACAGTTGCACCCAGTTATATTAGAATTTAAGATTCTGTTACATGTAAGAAAATACACTGAAGAGCTGAATCTAAAAATTCCTTTCAAAAATTCTTGGCTATATATGCTAAAATTCACTGTAAAGGGAGGAAGACGGGAGATTGCCAAGCCTGAGTGGTGATACATCTTGTATTTCTGGATTAGATATTAGAGAAATCACTATAAGAAAAGCAAGATATTATGTCCTTGCTGGCTTCAGCCTAGCTAGATTGCTAAAACTCAGCTACAAGTCTATTGCGACGTAAGTATTTTTCGTCGTTGCATCAGTTCAGATTTATAAATGGCAGTCAAAAATACAGCTCACGCTGCAAACTACCTGCCAGGCACATCTCTGCCCATCTGCATTCTACCATCATGCAGTACCTGGTAATAATCTCCTGCAGACACACCTCAACACACCGACACACACACACCGGCTGCCTTACACTCCCCTTCGCCCCACCTGCCTTCACTCCCATCAAACATGCTGCAGCTCAACCTTGCTAGGAGAGCTGAGTGCAGGAGGGCACCCTGCTTCATTCCTGACCCAAGGTGCTCAAGTCTGTCAGAGATACAATTGTCATTTTTACAGAGCACGCGAGGTTTCCCAATCACTGCAGTGGCTCGTGGCTGTGTCATTTCTCAGCACCCTTCCTTCCGTGCACGATGTGGAAAACACAGCCTTTGAGTCTGATGCACGGATTCCAGAAAAGATTACTACCAAAAATTACTTTGGGACTCTAATCTCCAATACCTATGTATAATACAATGAAAAAAAGGCTACAGTCATCAAGTTAATGCAGGCACAACAAAAAATAAAGAGCAGTCTTGTAAAGCTTTCACATTTACAGAGGAGAGAAGGAAGTTACATACAGCAGGCTATAGAGCATAATCTGTCACAGAAGAATGGGGAAGGCAGAGATGTATGGCTGAAGAGGAACAGGAAAATAGTACATTTTGCCAAATCTGGAGAAGACAGTGACAGAAAGGTTTGATAGAAATTAAGTGTCAATAGTAGGCTCTGACAGGGAACAGGATTTTCCAAAGTGCCATCAGTCCAGAAAATGACAGGTTTACACAGGTAAGAATAGGCAGATAGGCAGAAAATATTCCTGTGAATCCATGTTCTTTCTCCATCCTTTCCCACAGGATTTCTGTTGCCAAAGTGCTCTTTCATAATACAATTATTTTAATGACCCAAAATCTCTATATGGTGTGGCAGACTTGTGAAGGACTTCACATTTCTAAATTCACAACTCTTCTAATTACCCTGCACGTTTTATGCACCATCCCTAAATTTTATCCCCACCTGGATTACTTGCAGAATCATACCGACACACACAAGCAGGCTTTTACTTAATAGTTCCTCGTAGATACTCTCCTGAGATTTCAGGCTCGTATAACTGATTCCATTTCTTCTTCTTTCTATTTCCAAAGACAGTATCTTCATTCTCACATTTATCCCAGAAACTCCTTCTCTCCTCATATCTCCCCATATCCAGATAGGAAGTGCATCTGTTTCCTCAGAAGTCTGACACTTCATCACTGAGATCATCCTCTGCAATAACATCCTCATTCAAATCTGAGTATTTTAGATGTCTCCCTTTCTCTCTTGTCCAGTCCACCTAAAACCAAGCCAGTAACAGCACCCAACTCAACTGTGAAGTATTGAGATTCTCCATGCTTTCATTCTTTCCCTTTGATAGCCCCTTAGCACTCCTCTTTCAAGTCATGCACAAGCTGGATGCAGCTTATGTTTCAGAACTGGTCTCCTGCTGGCTTCCCTATACTTTCCCTGCTCTGCCAAAGTCTAAGTCTGCAAATCATTTGGTTGTTTCCCCTGCATCTCTCTCTTCAATTTACAGTGTCTGGTTTTACACAACCAATTCTCTTTCTTGGATTTAATTCTTTCCTGACTGTGACGTCTTTAAATGATCTGACTTCCACATCAGAAAGGAACCTAGAATAACTGTGACTAAAAATGCCACGTAATGGCTATCTCTAAAATTATCTTTTATCTGACTTCTTATGTATCTTGCTTTTCCATCAAAAACCATTTAGCCTTAGACTCCAACATGACACAGACAGTACTGACAACCTGTCTGTACTGTGGCATGCTGTGCCTCCAGCCTCTGCTGGGCAGAGACATTCTATCTGACAACAAAATGTGCAACTTGCACCCTAGGGGCTCTCTTCAGATTTTGGCCCAAAAGAAAATTCGCTGAAATTTCGCAACTGAAAATTCACAACACTATTAAGGCACTGAAAACCTCTTAAATGCAACCACAGAAAGATCCTTGCTTCTGACTCCTCAAGAAATCAGTCAGGTAGGGCAACTACACAGCTGCGAGAATACTCCAACACCAAATGGGCTTTAAGTCTAATCAAAATCTTTATTAGAACACCAAATAGAATAAGGGAACATAAAAAAGGGAAAACGACATCTGCTGGCTAACATAAAGTTTAAAAAAAATTCCGTAAAGCAAATTTTCTCTGCTCACATTCCTTGAAAATCGTTCATTTCTTCAGGTTTGCTCTTATTCCAGCAATTCTGTGACTTCCAGGGTTTAGGCATGACCTGCAGAGTCAGCCAGACCTGCCAGAGATGTTCTGGCAAGCAATATAAAAAATTGTGAAAGAGGCATCTGTCCATGACCACTGCTTCAACAGCCCAACATGCTCTGTACAGCACTGTACTGACCCAGACACATTCAAGCCTCAACTACCCTTCTGAAGCTGCTGCCATCACGTCCACATCTTGTTTGTTTCCTGCCGCTCCTCCATTTCTTCTCATGTTTCCCTGCTGCTGCTCCATTTTCCTTTTTTTCCCTGCCCTTTCCAGAATTACCACCACCTCTTCTTTACGTGTCCAGTGTTGCCAGCACCCCTGGCTCCTTGTAAGAGCTCCCTGGGAATGGTTCTGCTCCCAGACATTTTGGGAGGCTGACTGTCTCCTCTCCCAGGTCCAGGAACTAGACAACAGCACTTGAACTTGTCCTACATACACTTATCACCAACAGTGGTAATGCACACTTTGTGCAATAACATTTAAAGAAAATAAATTTAGAAATCCCTAGCAAAATTTCAGAACCATGGCTCTACAGACAGGAACAGTTACATTGGACTCTCAAGCTCCTTCTCTCCTACCATGACTATTCTCCTGGCAGCTGATCCAAACTACCATCGAGCCTGTGAAGCAAGACCCTGGCAGAGACCCAAGAGTATAGTCTGAATCCTACCTGAAGGGATCTATCCGGTGAGTAACAGCTCCAGCATGCACAGCTACACTGCTGTCATAAGGATGTCCAGTCTTGTAAGATGCCAGTTCAGAGATGAGATAGGCAGTCAAAACTGAACTCAAGGAAGAAAAACACTAACATGGAGCTGGATGGGGTTTTAGAGTCACTATGCAGACGGTAAAGTCTCTTTGGCTGATGACACACACCCAAAATCACTGTATTTGGTTTCCTTTCAGTACCCCTGTATTCCACAATAATGTCAAGTTCATATCCTGAAGGCTCTCGGAATGACATAGCCTTCCATCTCCAGTTGAGGAACTCCGTCTCATCCAAGCAGAAACGATAAAAGTTATGTGCAACTTGATTGCTGTGCAGCTTAAATAAAGCAGTGGCAAGAAGCCACTGCCCCTTAATAAATTCTGCAAATTTTCAGCCATGCACTTTATCACACAGACCTCAAATCTGTTCTCCTCTCTGTATGGTAGATTCTCAGAGAACAGGTGAGCAACCAACCAAAGGATTCCCAGGAGCTGGGGGCAAAAACCGAAGAGATGACTTATACCTCTAGGACAAAGGGAAAGCATGACACTTCATCTCTTCCGACACACCGGAACTTTACCACTCAGAAAGGTAAAGCTAAGAAGGGGGAACTTCACAGAGACTCGATCAACATTGCCAATCAAATAATCTCTTGTCCGAAAACCAGTAAGTGCTTGATCTCCTTGTTCCCCAAGAGTAAGATACAGGTCTTTGACTTGGCTTCAGCAAAAGGAACTTTAAATAGAAGTCGTATTAAAATGAAAAGCTTTCCCCTAAAACCATTGTCTTTCACTTACAATTTCTCTTTGAGAAAATGAAAAGGAAAAAAATAATCATATGGGACAGATGAGTGGTCATGTCAGCAATGAAGCCCTGCAAAGGTCTCAGCACAGCTGCTGGGAGACTTCACGTGAAATCAAATAGATCTGAACGGGAGGTTGACAGGAATGGTGGAGCAGCACAGCTACACCTTGCTCTTTCTCCAAGTTCTCCAATGTCACTTCACACAAATCAATACTGCTTTAAGTTCAAGTAAATGGGTGAAATGCTGGAAATCTGTCAAATCCTTCAGAAAACTTACCCTGGTTTACAGTGTTACTTTTTTTTTTTTTTTTTTTTTTTTTTAAAGTTTCCATTAGTATTGAATCCCTAACAAATCAAATCAGGAAGTAAGGAACTGATGATCCCAGGATCTGTGTGCTATCCCCCAGACAAATCTCCACCAACTGCTGAAGTTGAAGTTTCCTTCATTGAACTCTCAGGCTAGACACAAAACCTCCAGGATGCTTCCATGGAGGTTGTGCTCAGCATTTCAAAGAAAAGAACAAAGTTATTAGCAGATAGTCTATTGCTCACTGACTCAAGAAAATCTGTCAGCCATTCTTACAAGCAGTGTTGTGTTAAGACCTCTTGTCCTAGGTTGCAATATTGATGTAGTTAAGTATTCTATTACCACCAGCTGTGAGCCATTAGCTGCTATCACCCACTCCGGATGACAGACAATGGGCCATCCGTTAGCTATTATCACTTGCTAACGACCCACCCCGCATGACAGGCAATGGGCCATCAAAGACCCACCGTGTGACTCATAGACTTATCTCATCCCATTGTGAGATGCTCTGCCCAAGAGGGAGGAGCCAGGTGTTCCCACGTGGATATAACCTGGCCTTGGAACTGCCTGAGCTAGCCCTGTCTACTGGGTTCCCAGAGGACGAGAGCTACTACTAAATCTTCAGCTGGAGACTAGACCTTCACAGGATCACCGCTTCAACTGAACTACTTCAGTTGGACTGCTACTACCACCCTAACAGGGTGTTAGGTTGTATCTGACTTTGTCAGTGCTTTTCCTTGTATTATTTCACTTATTTTTAATTTCAATCTTGACTTGTGATCTCCCACTGGTTTGTTTTCAAACCAAGACATATTTTGGCGCCCAACGTGGGGCACAACCTGGGAAAACTCAGAACATCTTATCACCATGATGCTCAGTCTGTCTACGTGGGTAATGTATCTTACCCTCTATATCTTCCCTCAAATGGGAAGCTATCTACCCGTCATATTGCTCCTGTTGCGACCAGGGAATAGCATGAGAATTGCTGTATTGGTTTATTATGCCTATTGCATAGTAACCTGTGAGGCAATAAATACCATCCGAAATATATACTCGACTTTGTCTGCCTGGCCTAACCTGAGCTGCTACGTCTGGGACCTCCTTGGCAATCACACCCACCCTCTGGAGCTAAGAGGAGAGAGCGGTTTCTTCCAGCCTTTCAAGTCAGGCACAGCTGTTTTTGAAGATATTGAGTTCTCTCTGAATGCTAAGGATGGCATAATCTTTTTGTTAGTTCTGTTTTCTTTGACCAGCACTGTGTACCTCATGCTAAAGATCAGAACAATATCTTGTCTTCCTGAGGAGGAGAAACAAAGCAAATCAGCAGGAAAGAGGAAGAGAACCAAAAGGGCAGTGGACGTCTCAACACAGACCATTACCAAATCAGAACAGCCGAAGCCTGTAGCAGTTGCCCCCATCCAGAAAAAGAAATCCAAGAGCAAATCAGTCCGCACAGCGACTGATGAAGATGCGGCAGGACCATCTCACCCAGCAGAAGAGACAGAGCCAGAGATCATCACTCGCTCTCTATCCCTGGGGGAGCTGCGTGACCTACGGAGGGAATTCACCCGGCAGGCAAACGAGTCCATCTTAACCTGGCTGCTCCGCATCTGAGATGCCGCAGCTAATGACACCATTCTGGACGGAAGTGAGGCCAGGCAACTGGGATCCCTGTCCCAGGATGTGGTTATTGACCAGGAGATTGAGAAAACCCAGGAAACCCTCAGCCTCTGGCGGCGATTGCTGGCGAGTGTACGGGACAGATACCTCTGCAAAGAAAACCTCCAGATGCACCAAAGAAAATAGAACACAATAAAACAAGGTATCCGATGCCTGAGGGAATTGGCCGTGCTAGAGATCATTTTCTCAGACAACGAGAGATTCCCCAAGAACCCAGATAACGTCCAGTGCACTTCACAAATGTGGCTAAGATTCGCGCGGCTCGGACCAGAGATATACTCTCGTTACCTGGCAATACTGCAGTAGAGGGAAGGTGAAGACCAGGTAGGCGTGTTAACAAACAAACTGAGAATTTATGAAGACACTGTCACCGCTCCACTACGCACCCAGGTCTCATCGGTAGAAACAAACCTGGCCGAGCAAGTCCGGAGATTGATTGAAGAGAGCCATCAAAAACTAAGGAAAGAGCTCACAGAAAGATTTTTCCATGCCACACCAAAACCAACCCGAGTCTCTGCCATCAGGAGCAGACGTACTCCAGTCAGAGAAAGAAAACAAACTCCACGACGTGACCTCTGGTTTTTCCTTCAAGAGCATGGGGAAGACATGAGGAAGTGGGATAGGAAACCCACCTCCACCTTAGCAGCCCGGGTACGTGAATTGAAAAAGAAAACATCCATTTCAGGAAGCTCATCTACGTACAACACTGCCCCAGTCTCTTGTGAACAAAACTCCAGACAAAATGGAAGTGATAATATGACTGATCCTCTTGAAGGGACCTCAGAAACACATTTACAAGAGAAGAACATCGTGCACCAAAAACAGGATTAAAGGAGCCCTGCCTCTAGCCAGGTAGAGGAAAGGGATAATCGGATCTATTAGACTGTGTGGATCCGATGGCCTGGCACGTCTGACCCACAAAGATACACGGCTTTGGTTGACACCAGCGCTCAGTGCACCCTGATGCCATCCAGGTATGTGAGGACCGAATCCATTTCCATTTCTGGGGTGACAGGAAAATCCCAACAGCTGACTGTACTAGAAGCTGAAGTGAGTTTAACTGAGAACGAGTGGCAAAAACACCCCATTGTGACTAGTCCAGACGCCCCATGCATCCTCGGCATAGATTATCTCAAGAGTAGATATTTCAAAGACCCAAAGGGACATCGCTGGACTTTTGAGATAGCAGCTGTAGAGATAGAAAACATAAGACAACTGAATACCCTGCCCGGTCTCTCAGATAACCCGTCTGCTGTAAGACTACTGAGAATTGAAGAACAGCGGGTACCAATTGCTACAGCAACAGTGCACCGCCGGCAATACCGCACTGACAGAGACTCTGTAGCCCCCATCCATAAGATAATTCGAGAACTGGAAAGCCAAGGAGTGGTCAGCAAGGCTCACTCACCCTTTAACAGCCCCATATAGCCGGTGCGTAAGTCCAGTGAAGAATGGAGACTGACAGTGGATTACCGTAGCCTAAATAAAGTCACACCACCACTGAGTGCTGCTGTACCGGACATGTTGGAACTTCAGTATGAGCTGGAATCCAAGGCAGCAAAGTGGTATGCGACCATTGATATTGCCAATGCCTTTTTCTCCATTCCTCTGGCAGCAGAGTGCAGGCCTCAGTTTGCTTTCACCTGGAGAGGTGTGCAGTACACATGGAACCGACTGCCCCAGGGGTAGAAGCACAGTCCCACCATCTGCCATAGACTGATCCAGGCTGCACTGAAAAAGGGTGAGGCTCCAGAACATCTGCAGTATATTGATGACATCATTGTGTGGGGGGACACAGCAACGGAAGTATTTGAGAAAGGTGAGAAAATCATCAAAATTCTCCTGGAAGCCGGTTTCGCCATCAAGAAGAGCAAAGTTAAGGGACCTGCCCGAAAGATCCAGTTCCTGAGAGTAAAGTGGCAAGACGGACGGCGTCAGATTCCTTCTAAAGTCATCAATAAGATCATCGCAATGTCTCCACCAACCAACAAGAAAGAAACGCAAGCTTTCCTAGGCACCATAGGCTTTTGGAAAATGCACATCCCTGAGTACAGCCAGATCGTGAGTCCTCTCTACCTCATAACCCGCAAGAAGAACGATTTCCACTAGGGCCCTGAACAGCAGCAAGCCTTCACCCAGATCAAACAGGAGATCGCTCATGCAGTAGCCCTTGAACCAGTCAAGACAGAACCAGAGGTAAAGAATGTGCTTTACTCTGCAGCCGGGAGCCATGGTCTGTCCTAGAGCCTTTGGCAGAAGGTGCCTGGTGAGACCCGAGGTCAACCACTGAGATTCTGGAGTCGAAGTTACAGAGAGTCTGAAGTCAACTATACTCCCACCGAGAAAAAAATCTTAGCAGCTTACGAAGGAGTCCAAGCCGCCTCAGAGGTGATCGGCACAAAAACACAACTTCTCCTTGCACCCCGACTGCCAGTACTGAAGTGGATGTTCAAAGGAAGGGTTCCCTCTACCCACCATGCCACTGATGCTACGTAGAGCAAATAGATTGCCCTCATCACACAGCGCGCCCGTATTAAAAACCCAAATCGCCCTAAGATTCTAAAAATCATAACAAACTGGCCTGAAAGTGAGACTTTTAAATTATCTTCAAAAAAAGCAGAAGAGCAAGTAGCACGTACCGAAGAAGCACCCCCGTATAACGAGCTGCCAGAGAGTGAAAGACGCTATGCCCTCTTCACCGATGGGTCCTGCCGAATTGTAGGCGCAGATCGAAAATGGAAAGCTGCAGTATGGAGCCCCACACGACAAGCTGTACAGGCTACCGAGAGACAAGGTAGATCGAGTCAGGTTGCAGAGCTTAAAGCCATCCAACTAGCTTTAGATATTACTAAACGAGAGAAATAGCCAAGGCTCTATCTCTACACCGACTCCTGAATGGTAGCCAATGCACTGTGGAGATGGTTAGATCGCTGGAGAAAGGCTAACTGGCAGCGCAAAGAAAAACCCATCTGGGCTGCTAAGATTTGGCAGGACATCGCCGCCCGAGCAGAAAAGCTGACCGTGAAAGTTCGACACGTGAATGCACATGTACCTAAGAGTCAGGCTAATGAAGAGCATCGTAACAACGAGCAAGTGGACCGAGCTGCCAAGGTGAAAGTGTCACAGGTGGATCTAAACTGGCAGCACAAAAGAGAATTATTTCTAACTCGTTGGGCCCATGATGCCTCTGGTCATCAAGGGAGAGATGCGACATACAGGTGGGCTCGTGACCGAGGGGTGGACTTAACCATGGACAACATCTCACAGGTCATCCACAGCTGTGAGACTTGCGCTGCAATCAAACAGGCCAAGCGGGTGAAGCCTCTGTAGTATGGTGGACGATGGTCGAAGTACAGGTATGGGGAAGTATGGCAAGTTGACTACATCACACTTCCCCAAACCCGCCAAGGAAAGCACTACGTGTTGACCATGGTAGAAGCAACCACGAGATGGTTAGAGACCTACCCTGTGCCTCATGCTACTGCCCGGAACACCATCTTAGGTCTAAAAAAGCAAGTCCTGTGGAGACATGGTACCCCTGAGAGAATCGAGTCTGACAATAGAACCCATTTCAAGAATGGCCTCATAAGCACCTGAGCTAGAAAACACGGAATTGAATAGATATACCACATCCCCTATCATGCACCAACTACCGAGAAAGTTGAACAGTGCAACAAACTACTTAAGACAACTTTGAAGGCACTTGGCGGGAAAACCTTCAAAAATTGAGAACTGAACTTAGCAAAGGCCACCTAGATGGTTAACACAAGGGGTTCTATCAATCGAGCCGGTCCTGCCGAGTCCGAACCTTTGCACACAGTGGATGGAGATAAAGTCCCTGTGATACACGTAAGAGGTTTCTTAGAAAAAACTGTTTAAATTAGTCCCACCTCAGGCAAAGGCAAACCCATCCGTGGAGTGGTTTTTGCCCAAAGACCTAGTTATACTTGGTGGGTGATGAAAGCAGATGGGGAAACCTGTTGTGTACCACAAAGAGACCTTATCTTAAGTAAGAACTGTGTAGTTGGTAATAGAATAAGGGGTGGATAATGTCCTAGGTTGCAATATTGATGTAGTTAAGTATTCTATTACCACCAGCTGTGAGCCATTAGCTGCTATCACCCACTCCGGATGACAGACAATGGGCCATCCGTTAGCTATTATCACTTGCTAACGACCCACCCCGCATGACAGGCAATGGGCCATCAAAGACCCACCGTGTGACTCATAGACTTATCTCATCCCATTGTGAGATGCTCTGCCCAAGAGGGAGGAGCCAGGTGTTCCCACGTGGATATAACCTGGCCTTGGAACTGCCTGAGCTAGCCCTGTCTACTGGGTTCCCAGAGGACGAGAGCTACTACTAAATCTTCAGCTGGAGACTAGACCTTCACAGGATCACCGCTTCAACTGAACTACTTCAGTTGGACTGCTACTACCACCCTAACAGGGTGTTAGGTTGTATCTGACTTTGTCAGTGCTTTTCCTTGTATTATTTCACTTATTTTTAATTTCAATCTTGACTTGTGATCTCCCACTAGTTTGTTTTCAAACCAAGACACCTCTCTAAGTATATCTTAACAGTGAATTTCTGTGAACCTCAACACAGCATAAAAACCTCAAGCAGAAAGCACAGAAAAGATTAAAATCTGTGTTTCTGCCTTTGCATATAGAGTAACTGTTTCCTGGTCTCACAGAAAAAAAAACTTTTTAGGAAGCAAAATGAACAGTGGTAGCATGGAGACTAAAAATCAGGAGACAGAAAAAACAATGACCACTGTCTGACCATTATAAAAGACTCAGAGAGTGCCTGTATCAGAACTGGAATACAGAGGCATCTGTAACTCAGAGCAGTAGCAAGATTTGTCAAAACTTGTAGAGGAAACAAAATTAGTAAGTAACTCCTGAAAAAAAATGGACAAGAACTTTAAAATGGCCAACCCAAAGCAAAAAAATCAGTGGCTTGGTAGACTACACGAGTATCATGAATAAAAGGAACAAGACAATAATTAGTGAGTTCAAAATTGTACCGACACATGAAAAACGTTTGTAGAGAGTTCTAAAAAAGCATAAACAACAACAACAAAATTCAAAAATAGGTGAAATGAATGCTACAGAGGAATAAAATGGACATTAGTATGCACAGTAGTCTACAAAATCAGCTGTAGCAGCTTATTTGGTAGTTGTACACTGTACTTTCTCAGGAGAGAATGAAGGGTCATATAATAACAGGTAAGAAGAAGCCAGGTGCACTGAAAATTTTTCTTCTACAGTGATTGAGAGAAATGAATTTTTTATCTGATAAAAGAGAACATTAAAGAACCTGAAAAACATGTTTAAAACATTGACTGATTAAAGAAGGAGATTAGGTGCTTGCCTTTTCCATCTCACAATGCAAAAAGCAGAACACATAAAATTATGCCACAAGACAGGTGTTTCAGTAAAAATACAAATTGCTTTCTGGCAACAATCCGATGTCAATTCCTCAGTCACCTTAACACCTGAAAGTAGGGAAAGAATCTCAATTCACAAAACAAGAGAGAGGGACATTATGATGGTATTCTGATGTTACTACTTGTTTTTAACCTAAAGATTGAGAACCTGGGAGCAGATAATTTTGTTTGGAAACTGCAACTATACACAAGTCTGGTAAACTGCATGTCCCACACCAGCTCACTGCAAAAGAGTGACAGTCCCTGGATGACAGGCTCTGGTTTGGGGGAAACCAAAGTACTGTCTGTGGTGCCAGGACCTGGAATAGGAGCTTTGCTCGTGAGATGAATCACATCCCTCTTTCAGTCAGGAGACCCTGGTTCAAGCTTTGCGATGAAAATCGTCTCAGTCTTAAAATGATGTTTATGCCCACAACTGTCTGTCTCAGGCTTACACAGTGGAGAGAAACAGGCATTTTTAAGGGTGTTTGTAATCTATATTCTTTTAAACAATCACTTCTGTACGAGGAGAACCATGCCCCGACCACCACTGCCTGCACCAACTTCATCTCTCAATTATGAAGGGAGCTGAGAGTGACTAGCTCACATATAAATTAATGCAAAGGATATGTCTATACTTACCCAAATAAATCCCACTCCCGAAGTCCACCGTGGCCCTAGAGCTGCATAGATTTTCAGTAATTCATTCTTCTTTAATGACATCTACTGGCCTGGAGTTGAACGTACGGTTTCTGTTTCCTTCCAGCCATTGACTTTGCTGTATCTAACAGCCCTGTCTGCCTGACTACCTCCTAAAAGTTCTTTCTGGAATTCTAACCAATGTGGGTCTTCCACGAAGTCAGTAGAAGGACTCTTGCCAATGCTGCTCTGCAGACAAGGAAATCTGAGACTCTCAGGACAGATGCAATCCAAGAATGCAGGACTAGCTGAAGAAGAGGAGAGAGCACAGCGCTGCCCAAGCAGCAGAAAAGTGCCAAGGCAGGATCTAAACTAGGCAAGCTGGCAGCTGAAGGTGGCTGCTGACAGTGGGTCAGAGGAGCTGACAGCTGGGGGAGGCCATTTCCCCCTTCAACAGCCCCACAACCCCCAGGTCTCCTCACCTCTTGAGCCATCCCACAGCTGTCACCTGGCTCAACAGTGCAACTGTTCTCGGGAGATTCAAGTACGATCAACAAGCCAAACATATTTGCTGCTCTATCCTAAGGAAAAAAATGTTTCAAACACTTCCCCATAAAATTTCCCTGGAACATTTAGCCTTCAGACAGAAAAAAAGCCAGCCTGAGCAACACTAGACCATAAATCTATGGTTCCCTTTGACTGTTTCTACCTGCAGCTCAATCCCTGTGACTAATACTGTAACTACAATTACAGCTGATAATTCTGAGCAATCCTGCGTATTCCCTATATAATTTCACATACCTCAGACAAATTAATGTTTTCCCCAGGATTGCAATCCCAGTTTGAGAATCACTGTTTTAAGGCAAATATTTTGAAATTGCAAGAGCTTTGATAAGAGATGGAAATGCAGAGATAACTTCTATTGCTGTTACCAATTCTGCAACTGTAATAAAATGAAAATACTTAACAATAAGAAAACCCCAAATTTACCTAGGTTTAGCTCCATTTTGACAGGTCTGCTACCTATATGCTAGGACTACCTATACATGAATTTGAAAAACATCTGTTTGATCATTCTCTAGATGTTAACTGAGTAACTGATATTTAAAATGTGTTTCCTGAGCTCTAGATGGAAACAGAATGTTCTGTCTACAGTTTCTGTAGAGTGTTGTACCTCCTATACTATTCCCTATCCCAGACACTGAGTATCCCCATTGCACAGTTAAAGCTGGGACCTTGTGTACTTGTTAATTCCCTCATTAAAGAGTTTGCCACAGAACAAACAACTTCCTGCTGATTTATGAATGCAAGCCAAAGGCTTCAATCACTTTTAAACATGGCCAGGTTCCTAGCTAATTTAAAAGAATGCTGTTCTACCCATATGAAGAAGGTAAGACCAGTTATTCCTTCTGAGACTCCAATCTACAGTGTACAACATGTTTTAACAATAAACTCGTGATTTAGGCCATCCACAATTCAGTTTCCTATCTAACTAGGTATGTTAATGAAACCTAATTGTTTCTCCTTTTCTTTTTTTTTTTTTTGGGGGGGAGGGTTTGTTTGGTTGCTGTGTTTTTGGGTTTTTTGTTTGTATTTTGTATTTACATGTTTGCATTTATATGTTTACATTGGAGGTTTTTAATATTTGGGGGGGTGTTGGCATTTTTTGGTTTCTTTTTGGGGTTTTTGTTTATTTGGGGGGGGTTATTTTTTCTTTTTGTGGGTTTTTTTGTTGTTTCTTTTCGGTTTTTCTGGGTTTTTTGGCTTTTGGGTTTTTAAATTTCTTTTTGGATTTTTGTCTCAATTTTTTCAGGGGGTTGGGGGGGTCGGGGAGGTTTCTGGGGGGCTTTTTTTTTGTTTGTTTGTTTGTTTGTTTGCGTTTTGTTTATGTTTTTGTGTGTGTTTGGTTCTGTGCGTGGTGCTCTGTTGGTTTTTTGGGGTGGATTGGGGGCTTTTGGGCTTTTTTTGCTCATTGTTTTGGGGGGATGTGAGTTTTCGGTTTGTTTTCGGGGGGATTAAGAGTTTTTCTTTTTGGGGAGGTAGGTTTTTTGCAAGCTGTGGCTCAGCTCCAGTTGTACAGCCAGCTGTCAGTCAGGCGCTGCGGCTGCCCTGGGGCTCTGAGGGCTCGGAGGCTGAGAGGAGCGCGCTGAGAGAGGGGAAAAAGGGCGGGAAAATCCGGTCGGCGCCGGCTCGAGCTGAGCCCGCCTCTCCCCTCACAGCTGCCGGTGCGTGCTTGTGGGGGAGGCGCTGCGGGGCACACATAAGCCGCCCGGGAGTTCGCCCTCGGGCAGACCCCGACCTGTGGCACCGAGGAAGGAGGGGCGGCATCATCGCAGAACTCCAGAGCTTCCAGTTTGTGAGGGGAAAAGCGGAGGTGAGTGAGGGTACAGCGAGCAGTACATAGGGAGGGGAGTGCTGGAGGTCGAACCGGCTCTGCCCGCCCCTGTCGGCGAGGCACCGGGCAGGGGGCGGGGTGGGGGGGGAAATGGATAAGCGCTGTGGGGATCGCCAGGGCAGCCCCTGAGCTGAGACAACCACGGAGAAGAGACAGCTTCGATACAATGTTTCACTTCGTGAGGGGAAACTGTGGGACCTGTGAGGGCACAGCACCAGCTTCATAGGCAGGAATGTTAGAGTTCCCTGGCTGTAGGCTGCGGGATGAGCATTTTGGAGCAAAATTGAGCAGTGTGGGAAAAAAAGCTGCAGTAATCTGTGGAGGACATGTAATGGACATTATTGGCGGGAAAACCTGAGGGAAACCCTGTAGCTGAGAAAAACGGGACAAGTCTGAGGTAATTTGTGGAGCAAAGACAGAGGAAAATGTGTGATAAAATCTGAGGTAATTTTTGCGGGGCAGAAGAAGCATCTTTGACAGAAAATCTGGGATAACAAGGGTGATGCCTGGAAAGCTAGGCTGAAAATAAAGCCCTATAGAGCAGGTATTTATTTATTTATTTATTGCAGCACTGGAGGTGAGGGGGATTTCTCCTCCTAACTCAGCTGCCTTTTTCAAGTGCTCTGCTTCATTTATACAGTCAATATCGCTTAATGTTACTATGTTATTATAGCATGTGTTAAATATATAGTTATAGTATATAGTAAATATATAGTTATAGTATATATTGATGTTACTGTGTCCCTATATACCAGTGCTACGAATTTACATAAGATGATCTGATGGTTTTAGGTGCAGTTCTTTTGCACTCCACTTGCGCCTCACCAGTTTGGTGGTCCTGAGGGTCTTGTGATGAAAGCTTTTTGACTTTTTCCTCGCAGATGAACCATTATGGTGTTTCTTGTTCTGTCTGGTTGTAACTGGTATGAATTTTGTATTTTGTGGCCGAGTAGCTTTAAATTTTTTTGGCTTTACACTGGCTTTACATTGAATTTCTCATTACTGCTATAGTTGTGATCTTTGATGCTACCTGGTGAATTGGTGATTTTTGTGTGTTTCTGTTTATTTGGTGGTTTTGGTGTTATTTAGTTTTGTTTCTTTTTATTGCTTGTTTCTGGTTGGTGGGGTTTTTTTGGCGTTTTGGGGCTGGTTTTGGGGTTAGAGGTTTTTCGTTGTTTGGGGGTTTTGTTTATCTTTTGGGGGGTTGTTTTTGGGGTGTTTAAAATTTTTTGGGTGTTTTTGGGGATTTTATGGTTTTTTAAAATACTGTGGGGGGAATTTTTTGTTTGTTTTTTAATTTTTGTTTCTTTTTTTGTTTTTTCAGGGCTTTTTCGGTTTTGGCTTTGTTTTGTAGTTTTTTTTGGTTTTTAAATTTTTTTGGGTTTTGTTTCATTTTTTCAGGGCTATTTTTGTTTTATTTTGGTTTTGGGGTTTTTTAGGTTTTGGGGGTTAAAATTTTTGGGGTGTTTTTTGGAGGAGTTTAAGGAGTTTTTTATGGATTTCGCTTTTGGGCATTTTTTTCTTTATTTTTAGTTCTTTTTTGTTTTTAATGGGGTTTTTTGGTTTTTTTCTTGGATTTTAATTTTTTTTGCTTTTTATTTTTGGGGGTTTTTTGGGGCGGGATTTGGGGCTCTTTTATTTTTAGTTTAATTTTTTGGGTTTTGTTTCTGGTTTTTTGCATGTTTGGGTCTGTGTGTGGTGTTTCGTTGGTTTTTTCGGGGGGGCTTGGGGGGCTTTTGGGCTTTTTTGGTTGTTTTTGGGGGGGTTAAGAGTTTGGTTTTTTTTTATTTTTGGGGAGGTAGGTTTTTTTGCAAGCTGTGGCTCAGCTCCAGTTGTACAGCCAGCTGTCAGTCAGGCGCTGCGGCTGCCCTGGGGCTCTGAGGGCTCGGAGGCTGAGAGGAGCGCGCTGAGAGAGGGGAAAAAGGGCGGGAAAATCCGGTCGGCGCCGGCTCGAGCTGAGCCCGCCTCTCCCCTCACAGCTGCGGCGGGGAAATGGCAGCAGGTGTGTGCTTGTGGGGGAGGCGCTGCGGGGCACACATAAGCCGCCGGGGAGTTCGCCCTCGGGCAGACCCCGACCTGTGGCACCGAGGAAGGAGGGGCGGCATCATCGCAGAACTCCAGAGCCTTCCAGTTTGTGAGGGGAAAAGCGGAGGTGAGGGAGGGTACAGCGAGTAGTACATAGGGAGGGGAGTGCTGGAGGTCGAACCGGCTCTGCCCGCCCCTGTCGGCGAGGCACGGGGAGGGATAGATAAGCGCTGTGGGAATCGCCTCAGGGGAGCCCCACGGGGAAGAGACAGCTCCATCACTGTTTCACTTCGTGAGGGGAAACTGTGAGAACTGTGAGGGTAGGGCACCAGCTTCCATAGGGCAGGAATGTTAGAGTTCCCTGGCATGCACCTGTAGGCTGCAGGATGAGCATTTTGGAGCAAAATTGAGCAGTGTCGGAACAAAAGCTGCAGTAATCTGTGGAGGACATGTGCAGTGGACCTTGTTGGTGGGAAAACCTGAGGGAAACCCTGTAGCTGAGAAAAATGGGAACAAGTCTGAGGTAATTTGTGGAGCAAAGGCAGAGGAAAATTTGTGATAAAATCTGAGGTAATTTTTGCGGGGCAGAAGAAGCATCTTTGACAGAAAATCTGGAATAACAGAGGAGGATGATGCCTGGGAAGCTAGGCTGAAAATAAAGCCCTATAGAGCAGGTGTTTATTTATTGTAGCACTGGAGGTGAGGGGGGTTTCTCTACCTAACTCAGCTGCCTTTGTCAAGTGGTCTGCTTCATTTATACAGTAAATATCGCTTAATGTTACTACGTTGTTATAGCATGTATTAACGTTATAGCACATATTGATGTTACTGTGTCGTCGTATATGCGCCTCAAGGAATTTGCATGAGATAAGCTGATACTTTTAAATAGTTCTCTTGCACTCCACTTGCGCCTCCCCAGTTTGGTGGTCCTGAGGGTCTTGTGATGAAAGCTTTTTGACTTTTTCCTCGCAGATGAACCATTATGGTGTTTCTTGTTCTGTCTGGTTGTAACTGGTATGAATTCTGTATTTTGTGGCCGAGTAGCTTTAATTTTTTTTGGCTTTACACTGGCTTTACATCGAATTTCTCATTACTGCTATAGTTGTGATTTTTGATGCTATCTACCTGGTGAATTGGTGATTTTTGTGTGTTTCTGTTTGTTTGGGGGCTTTGGTGTTTCTTAGTTTTGTTTCTTTTTATTGCTTGTTTCTGGTTGGTATTTTTTGGGGTTTTTGGGATTAGGGGTTTTGGGGTTTTCTCTTTTGGGGTTTGGGGTTGTTTAGGTGTTTTATGGTTTTAATTTTTAAATTTTTTTTCTGGTTTTTATCTTTTTTTTTGTTTTGGTGGTTTAAATTTTTGGGGTGTTTTTTGTGGTGTATGTGGAGATTTTTATGTTTTTTGGTTTTGGGGAATTTTTTTTTTGTTTTTATTTTTGGGTCATTTTTGGTTTTTCAGTGTTATTTGTGTTTTTTTTTATTTTGGGGGTTTTTTCCTCTTGGCTTTTTTTTCAGTTTTTTTTTGTTGTTTTGGGGATATTTTAGATTTAGAAGTTTTTTTTTGTTTTGAGTCCTTTTTTTTCCCTTCTTGCTCCCTTCTTCCTCCTTCTTGCTCCCTTCTTTCTTCTCCCTTCTTCTTTGGTCCTTTTTTCCTTTTGTTTTTTTGCTCCTTTTTGGGTCTTTTGTTTCCTTTTCTGGGGTTTGGGGATGTTTTTTGGGGCTCTTTATATTTTTTGTTTGGTTTTTTGCATGTGTGGTGTTTGGTTGGTTTTTTTTGGCTTTTTTTGCGGCGGGGTTTGGGGGTTTTTAGGCTTCTTTGGTTCGTTGTTTTAGGGGGTTTGGTGGTGTTTGGTTTGTTTTGGGTGGGGTTGGTGTTTTTTTTGAGGGGGGGAGGTGGTTTTTTGCAGTTTGTTTTTTTGGTTTTTTGTTGGGGTGGTTTTTTTCTATTCAGTGTTAGGCAACTAGTTAAACAATTTAGCCATTACAATGCATAGGAAGTTATAATTCGAGTTATATTTGTATATAGAAAGTTACGGTTTAGATTATATATCACTGTAGAAAACTGTGATTCGGGTTCTAAAGCAATAGCAAGCTGCGATTGGGGCTCTGGCTCTTCTGCTGGAGCAAGCTGTGGTTCGGCTCCTGTTGCTGCAGCCAGCTGTCAGTGAGGGCGATGCGGGTTTGCAGTGTCTCTGAGGGCACCGAGGCTCTCTGAGGGAGGGAAAAAGGGTGGGAAAAATTGGTCCTCGCCGGTTCGGGCTCAGCCTGCCGCTCCCCTCAGAGCTGCGGCGGGGAAATAGCATCAGCTGAGGATGAAAAGGCAGAGAAAAATTTGTGATAAAACCTGAGATAATTTTTGCGGAGCACAAGGAACATTTTGGAAGGGAAATGTGAAGAAGTCTCAGGGGGACAGGATGGGTTTTTTGGTGCATAAGCTGAGACAACCTGTAGGGGACGTTTTGGAGAGAAAACTTGAGGTACTTTGCAGGGGGTAAAATGTCATGTTTTTATAAGAAAACCTTATATAAGGTAGAGCAAAGAAATTAGCTTTTTTTGATATGAATTTTTTGGGGTGAATTTAATGTCATTTAGAGAGGAAAAATGAGCATTTTTGAGGGAAAGTCTGTTGTGGGACAGAAAGCAGAGGTAGCATCTTTGACAGAATATCTGAGATAACAAGGAAGGATGATGCCCGAAAAGCTAGGCTGAAAATAAAGCCCTATAGAGCAGGTATTTCTTTATTGCAGCACTGGAGGTGAGGGGGATTTCTCCACCTAACTCACCTGCCTTTTTCAAGTGCTCTGCTTTATTTATACAGTAAATATTGCTTAATGTCACTATGTTATAGAATATATTAATGCTGTAGTATATATTGATGTTACTGTGTCACTGTATACCAGTGCAAGGAATTTACATAAGATGATCTGATGGTTATAAATCTTTTGCACTGCACTTGCGCCTCCCCCGTTTGGTGGTCCTGAGGGTCTTGTTGTGATCAAGATTCAAGGTGTTCTTTGCATCTGAGCTTTTTGACTTTGTCTTCAGAGATGAACCTTTATGGTGTTTCTTGTTCTCTCTGGTTGTGACTGGCATAAATTCTGTGTTTTGTAGCCAAATGGCTTTGCATTTGCCAGTTGCTAATTAATACTATACTTGTCAATCTTTGAAGCTCTGCACTTGGTGAGCTGGGTGTTTGTTTATTGTTTGTTTGTTTGTTTGTGTGTTTTTCTGGGTTTTTTTTGGTTGGTTTTTTGGGGGGAATCTTTTTTTTGGAGGTTGTTTAGGGGGAGGAGATTTATTTGGGGGGGTTTTGGGGGGTGGCTTGGCAGCTTTTTTAGGGTTTTTTGGGGGGGTTTGGTTTGTTTTTTTGCTTTGTTTTGTGTTTGGTGTTTGGTTTTTTCTTGGTTTTTTTGGTTTTTTGCTTTTTTTGTTTATTTTGGTTTTTTTGGCTGTTCTGTGTTTTGCGGGTGCTTTTTGTGTTGTGAGGGTTTTTGGGTTCTTTTGGGGAGGGTTTGTTTTTTTTTTTTAATTTTTTTGGGGGGGGTTTGCACTTGATCAGTTCTTTGGTTTTAGGTTTCTTTTTTTCCTTGTTTTTGCTTTTTGTTCATTTGGGTCTTTTTTGTCTATGCAGTGATAAACCACTAGTTACCCATAGATTAGGCATTACATGAAAAATATACAATTCAAGTTATATTAGTATTTACAGAGTTTTGGTTCATATTGCTATAGAAAGTTTTTGTTTAAATTATGTTGCTATAGCAAGCTGTGCTTGGGGTTCTGAAGATACAGCAGCCTGTGGTTGAGGTTCTGTAGCTACAGTGAGCTGCACTTGGGGTTCTATTGCTATAGCTGGCTGCGCTTAGGGCTCTGAGGCTCTAGCGCACTGTGATTCAAATGAGGAAGCTATCTTGTAACTCTCACGCAATTTATATAGGCATCTGGACATAGGTGACATTTTTAGCAGAAAAACTGAGGTACTTTAGAAGAGCACTGGCGTGGCCAGAGTGGGGAGCTGAAGAAAAAAGCAGTTTAGAGAAGTCTTTTGAGTTGTGATGTGCAAAATGGTGCCCTTGTTTCTAAACTCAGCAGGGAAATTAAGTGTGGCTAAAACGGTTTTTAACTATGGACTTTGTGAAAGCTTTATGCTCAGAAGATTTTATAAGCGTAAAGAAACATGTACAACATTTTGTTTTTTGGAAGAAGAGATTGCAAACCAAGTATCTTCATAGAAATTCATGTCACTTGTTATGATAATGATTAGACAACAAAGTTTTAATCAGGTGTATTCAGTACAGAGGGCAGAATCGAAAAAACTAGTACAGTGTAACACATTATTTTGAAGAAGTATTGAGGCAATAATATAAAACGGTGAAAAAAATAATTGTAGGAGTTAATGTTACTTAGCTATACTGATGAAGAGGGAAAGTATCCTTCAAATACACCTGAGAAATAACAAAGTCCTGTCCCCAGTCAGGGAGGGATTTTGAAATACACATTCTATGAAAAAAGTATATTAGAAGACCCACTATTGTTGGAAAACGCAGTTTTCCAGCAAAACTTATGCTAACTGAAGACACCTGAGCAGGGCCTCAGCATACTCAGACCTTAATTAAAATCTTAACAAGCTACAGTAGCTTGTTTTTCTGAGAATGTTCTGTGAGAAGAATGTCATGGGAAAGAATAGGAAGTCAGAAGTGTTATGAGAAAGAATAAGGGAGTCACCAGGAGGATCCCTGAATGTGTGAGAACAAACTGCAGATATGTGTGTAACTATAGTTAGTAACATCTGTAACAGTATATAAGTCTCTTGTTTGGTGAAATAAAATGGAGCTTGCTTATATCTCACATTGAGACTGCCGTGAGTTCCCTCTCGTCGTTATGTCACACTATTACAGTTAGGAAAGGGGTGGTTCGAGGACGTCGCCATGGGGCTGTTGGGTCGCCGTCAACTTAAGGGACAGGAGGTGAGGGTTCTTCAGGTCTCACCTTGTTCTCGTCCATTGGCAGAAGCAGCAAGATGACAAGGTGAGAGGAGCCAGCGAGAGAGGAGCGGTCAAGAGGTAGAGCGGCGAGCTCAAGAGGCAGAACGGCGAGGCAAGGCGAGCGCAGCGGCGGCCTGGAGGCGAAGAAGGGGGCACGAGAGGCCCTCTGGGTAAAGGCCATAGCTCCGTGCTGGGCGACCTCCCCTGTAAGTGAGAGGGGCAAGGTCTTTGTTGTTGGTGTTTTGCCAACGTTGTGCTCCTTTGGCTGCCCGGAGAGAGGGGCCGCCTTGTAAGCAGGGTCGGAGCCCCTCTCTCCGCACCCGCGTCGGGGACACGGAGCTCTCCCGGCCCCCCAGCCCACCCTGTAAGCAGGGCGCAGGGCTTCTCCCCGAGCCCGGCAGCTTTCTGCCTAGTCTGCTGGCCCCTGGCCAGCGTGACCCCCCGTACTCGGGGCGCGTCACGGCCTCTGACCCCGTGCCACCCCTGAGTAGGCTCAGGGTGGCGAGGCCCCTGCGTGTCGTCCCCGAAGAGCAGGGGCGAGACCCGAGGCTTTTGCCTTCCGGTCGGCGGTGGGGACGGTTTCTTTGGTCCGGTGGCTGCACAGAGCTTGCTCCCCCTTCCGGGACTGCGTTCCCCCCCTCCCCTGTGTCCCCCTGTGTGTAGCTGGTGTGCGTGGGCGAGTGTGGCTGCGCTTTAGACCCCCTTTAGAAATAGGCCAGCCTAGCTTAGGCGTCCCAGGAGGGAAAGAGGAGCTGTGTGCAGGCACTTGGCTGAAGGAACCCTCGCCATGGCCGGGCGGGGGGGGAAAGGCTCAGGCCTTGGCCCTGCTTGCCGAGGGCGGCACCAAGCCGCTGAATGGCGGCGTGGGCACGCTGACCCGCCTGTAGCCAGGGCCCGGGTCTCTGCCCGCGCTGCGCGGCTGCCAGTCCTGACGGCACCGAGCCGCTTAGTGGTAGCGTGGGCACGCTGACCCGCCTGTAGCCAGGGCCCGGGTCTCTGCCTGCGCTGCACGGCCGGCCGTCCTGCAGGTGCTACCGACCTGCTGGCACACCATGGCCCCGTAGTCGGGGCACGTGTCACGATTGTGTGGAGCCCCTTTGTCCCCAGGAGCGGCCCCGGGTCCCTGTAACTCAGGGCTGGAGAGGCTGCTCTAGGCAGGTGACAGGAACGAGTGCGCTCCGTGGCGCTTTGTTGGGAGTGCCGGGCCACGGGGGACGGCCCCGTAAGTGGGGTTCTGTGCGTCCCCGGGCCTCGGCGGGCGGTCGGAGGGACCCCCTGTAATCAGGCGGGTATCCCTGGCCCCGGCCTTTTAGGGGCCTGGGGCCAGGAGTCACGGGGGGCCGGGCGTGTGCCCTCCCTGTCCTCGGGGCTGGGCTCCCGGCCCCTGGGCCTTAGGCCGTGTTCTTGGACTGGCTTAACTGACGAGTGTCGAGTGTCGAGTATCCGTTCCTGTCACCGTGGGGGAAGGCCGAGCTCCGTGGCCCCCCGGGTGTCGACCGGCCTGTAAGCAGGCTTGCGTGTCTGGGAGCCTCGGTGCTCCCTCAGCCGGCAGCCTAGGGGGGGGTTAGCCCCCCGGAACCGGAGAGGAGAAGGAGCCCCCTCCGCAGGCCTCTGGGCCCAGAGCCGGTGCTCTGGAGTCCCGGGCACTTTACAGTCCAGGCAGCGGCCGGAGGCCCCTGTAAGCAGGGCTAGCAGCCTCTTTGGCCGCTGCTGTGCGTGCCCAGCTTCATGTGCCCAGAGGGCCTCGCTCCCAGCGCCGGATGGGACTGCGCCGGACGTCGCGATGGTGAGCCGAGCTGAAGCTGGGGGGCTTTTGTGGAGCTGGGGCGGGGGGCTGGTGTCTGTGGGTGGCGGCTCGAGGATCTCCCCGTGGGGCAGCTGGGTGGCCGTTCCCCTCAGGCGTGGGAGCCGGAGCCTTTCGGTGCTGAGTGTCTCGTCGTCTGTCGGCAGAAGCCGTGGGACGACGAGGCGAGAGCTGCAGCGGCGAGCTCAAGAGTTAGAGCGGCGAGCTCAAGAGCAGAGCGGCGAGGCAAGGCGAGCGCAGCGGCGGCCTGGAGGCGAAGAAGGGGGCACGAGAGGCCCTCTGGGTAAAGGCCATAGCTCCGTGCTGGGCGACCTCCCCTGTAAGTGAGAGGGGCAAGGTCTTTGTTGTTTGTGTTTTGCCAACGTTGTGCTCCTTTGGCTGCCCGGAGAGAGGGGCCGCCTTGTAAGCAGGGTCAGAGCCCCTCTCTCCGCACCCGCGTCGGGGACACGGAGCTCTCCCGGCCCCCCAGCCCACCCTGTAAGCAGGGCGCAGGGCTTCCCCCCGAGCCCGGCAGCTTTCTGCCTAGTCTGCTGGCCCCTGGCCAGCGTGACCCCCCCCGTACTCGGGGCGCGTCACGGCCTCTGACCCCGTGCCACCCCTGAGTAGGCTCAGGGTGGCGAGGCCCCTGCGTGTCATCCCCGAAGAGCAGGGGCGAGACCCGAGGCTTTCGCCTTCCGGTCGGCTGTGGGGACGGTTCCTTTGGTCCGGTGGCTGCACAGAGCTTGCTCCCCCTTCCGGGACTGCGTTCCCCCCCCCACCCCACCCCTCCCCCGTGTCCCCCAGTGTGTAGTTGGCGTGCGTGAGCGAGTGTGGCTGCGCTTTAGACCCCCTTTAGAAATAGGCCAGCCTAGCTTAGACGTCCCAGGAGGGAAAGAGGAGCTGTGTGCAGGCACTTGGCTGAAGGAACCCTCGCCATGGCCGGGCGGGGGGGGAAAGTCTCAGGCCTTGGCCCTGCTTGCCGAGGGCGGCACCAAGCCGCTTAATGGCGGCGTGGGCACGCTGACCCGCCTGTAGCCAGGGCCCGGGTCTCTGCCCGCGCTGCGCGGCTGCCAGTCCTGACGGCACCGAGCCGCTTAGTGGTAGCGTGGGCACGCTGACCCGCCTGTAGCCGGGGCCCGGGTCTCTGCCTGCGCTGCACGGCCGGCCGTCCTGCAGGTGCTACCGACCTGCTGGCACGCCACGGCCCCGTAGTCGGGGCACGTGTCACGATTGTGTGGAGCCCCTTTGTCCCCAGGAGCGGCCCCGGGTCCCTGTAACTCAGGGCTGGAGAGGCTGCTCGAGGCAGGTGACAGGAACGAGAGCGCTCCGTGGCGCTTTGTTGGGAGTGCCGGGCCACGGGGGACGGCCCCGTAAGTGGGGTTCTGTGCGTCCCCGGGCCTCGGCGGGCGGTCGGAGGGACCCCCTGTAATCAGGCGGGTATCCCTGGCCCCGGCCTTTTAGGGGCCTGGGGCCAGGAGTCACGGGGGGCCGGGCGTGTGCCCTCCCTGTCCTCGGGGCTGGGCTCCCGGCCCCTGGGCCTTAGGCCGTGTTCTTGGACTGGCTTAACTGACAAGTGTCAAGTGTCGAGTGTCGAGTATCCGTTCCTGTCACCGTGGGGGAAGGCCGAGCTCCGTGGCCCCCCGGGTGTCGACCGGCCTGTAAGCAGGCTTGCGTGTCTGGGAGCCGCGGTGCTCCCTCAGCCGGCAGCCTAGGGGGGGGTTAGCCCCCCGGAACCGGAGAGGAGAAGGAGCCCCCTCCGCAGGCCTCGGGGCCCAGAGCCGGTGCTCTGGAGTCCCGGGCACTTTACAGTCCAGGCAGCGGCCGGAGGCCCCTGTAAGCAGGGCTAGCAGCCTCTTTGGCCGCTGCTGTGCGTGCCCAGCTTCATTTGCCCAGAGGGCCTCGCTCCCTGCGCCGGATGGGACTGCGCCGGACGTCGCGATGGTGAGCCGAGCTGAAGCTGGGGGGCCTTTGTGGAGCTGGGGCGGGGGGCTGGTGTCTGTGGGTGGCGGCTCGAGGATCTCCCCGTGGGGCAGCTGGGTGGCCGTTCCCCTCGGGCGTGGGAGCCGGAGCCTTTCGGTGCTGAGTGTCTCGTCGTCTGACGGCAGAAGCCGTGGGACGACGAGGCGAGAGCTGCAGCGGCGAGCTCAAGAGTTAGAGCGGCGAGCTCAAGAGCAGAACGGCGAGGCAAGGCGAGCGCAGCGGCGGCCTGGAGGCGAAGAAGGGGGCACGAGAGGCCCTCTGGGTAAAGGCCATAGCTCCGTGCTGGGCGGCCTCCCCTGTAAGTGAGAGGGGCAAGGTCTTTGTTGTTGGTGTTTTGCCAACGTTGTGCTCCTTTGGCTGCCCGGAGAGAGGGGCCGCCTTGTAAGCAGGGTCAGAGCCCCTCTCTCCGCACCCGCGTCGGAGACACGGAGCTCTCCCGGCCCCCCAGCCCACCCTGTAAGCAGGGCGCAGGGCTTCTCCCTGAGCCCGGCAGCTTTCTGCCTAGTCTGCTGGCCCCTGGCCAGCGTGACCCCCCGTACTCGGGGCGCGTCACGGCCTCTGACCCCGTGCCACCCCTGAGTAGGCTCAGGGTGGCGAGGCCCCTGCGTGTCGTCCCCGAAGAGCAGGGGCGAGACCCGAGGCTTTCGCCTTCCGGTCGGCTGTGGGGACGGTTCCTTTGGTCCGGTGGCTGCACAGAGCTTGCTCCCCCTTCCGGGACTGCGTTCCCCCTCCATCCCCCCCCCCCTCCCCCGTGTCCCCCAGTGTGTAGTTGGCGTGCGTGAGCGAGTGTGGCTGCGCTTTAGACCCCCTTTAGAAATAGGCCAGCCTAGCTTAGACGTCCCAGGAGGGAAAGAGGAGCTGTGTGCAGGCACTTGGCTGAAGGAACCCTCGCCATGGCCGGGCGGGGGGGGGAAAGGCTCAGGCCTTGGCCCTGCTTGCCGAGGGCGGCACCAAGCCGCTTAATGGCGGCGTGGGCACGCTGACCCGCCTGTAGCCTGGGCCCGGGTCTCTGCCCGCGCTGCGCGGCTGCCAGTCCTGACGGCACCGAGCCGCTTAGTGGTAGCGTGGGCACGCTGACCCGCCTGTAGCCAGGGCCCGGGTCTCTGCCTGCGCTGCACGGCTGGCCGTCCTGCAGGTGCTACCGACCTGCTGGCACGCCACAGCCCCGTAGTTGGGGCACGTGTCACGATTGTGTGGAGCCGCTTTGTCCCCAGGAGCGGCCCCGGGTCCCTGTAACTCAGGGCTGGAGAGGCTGCTCTAGGCAGGTGACAGGAACGAGAGCGCTCCGTGGCGCTTTGTTGGGAGTGCCGGGCCACGGGGGACGGCCCCGTAAGTGGGGTTCTGTGCGTCCCCGGGCCTCGGCGGGCGGTCGGAGGGACCCCCTGTAATCAGGCGGGGATCCCTGGCCCCGGCCTTTTAGGGGCCTGGGGCCAGGAGTCACGGGGGGCCGGGCGTGTGCCCTCCCTGTCCTCGGGGCTGGGCTCCCGGCCCCTGGGCCTTAGGCCGTGTTCTTGGACTGGCTTAACTGTCGAGTGTCGAGTGTCGAGTGTCGAGTATCCGTTCCTGTCACCGTGGGGGAAGGCCGAGCTCCGTGGCCCCCTGGGTGTCGACCGGCCTGTAAGCAGGCTTGCGTGTCTGGGAGCCTCGGTGCTCCCTCAGCCGGCAGCCTAGGGGGGGGTTAGCCCCCCGGAACCGGAGAGGAGAAGGAGCCGCCTCCGCAGGCCTCGGGGCCCAGAGCCGGTGCTCTGGAGTCCCGGGCACTTTACAGTCCAGGCAGCGGCCGGAGGCCCCTGTAAGCAGGGCTAGCAGCCTCTTTGGCCGCTGCTGTGCGTGCCCAGCTTCATTTGCCCAGAGGGCCTCGCTCCCAGCGCCGGATGGGACTGCGCCGGACGTCGCGATGGTGAGCCGAGCTGAAGCTGGGGGGCCTTTGTGGAGCTGGGGCGGGGGGCTGGTGTCTGTGGGTGGCGGCTCGAGGATCTCCCCGTGGGGCAGCTGGGTGGCCGTTCCCCTCGGGCGTGGGAGCCGGAGCCTTTCGGTGCTGAGTGTCTCGTCGTCTGTCGGCAGAAGCCGTGGGACGACGAGGCGAGAGCTGCAGCGGCGAGCTCAAGAGGCAGAACGGCGAGGCAAGGCGAGCGCAGCGGCGGCCTGGAGGCGAAGAAGGGGGCACGAGAGGCCCTCTGGGTAAAGGCCATAGCTCCGTGCTGGGCGACCTCCCCTGTAAGTGAGAGGGGCAAGGTCTTTGTTGTTGGTGTTTTGCCAACGTTGTGCTCCTTTGGCTGCCCGGAGAGATGGGCCGCCTTGTAAGCAGGGTCAGAGCCCCTCTCTCCGCACCCGCGTCGGGGACACGGAGCTCTCCCGGCCCCCCAGCCCACCCTGTAAGCAGGGCGCAGGGCTTCTCCCCGAGCCTGGCAGCTTTCTGCCTAGTCTGCTGGCCCCTGGCCAGCGTGACCCCCCGTACTCGGGGCGCGTCACGGCCTCTGACCCCGTGCCACCCCTGAGTAGGCTCAGGGTGGCGAGGCCCCTGCGTGTCGTCCCCGAAGAGCAGGGGCGAGACCCGAGGCTTTCGCCTTCCGGTCGGCTGTGGGGACGGTTCCTTTGGTCCGGTGGCTGCACAGAGCTTGCTCCCCCTTCCGGGACTGCGTTCCCCCCCCCGCCCCACCCCTCCCCCGTGTCCCCCAGTGTGTAGTTGGCGTGCGTGAGCGAGTGTGGCTGCGCTTTAGACCCCCTTTAGAAATAGGCCAGCCTAGCTTAGACGTCCCAGGAGGGAAAGAGGAGCTGTGTGCAGACACTTGGCTGAAGGAACCCTCGCCATGGCCGCGCGGGGGGGGAAAGGCTCAGGCCTTGGCCCTG